>NC_041388.1:707200765-707207916 GCF_002162155.2 Triticum dicoccoides | reverse complement strand
GGCCGGGGCGGCGACGACGGGGACGGGGACGGGGACGGGGCGGTGACGGGGGCGTCGACGAGGGGTGGCGACGGGGGCGTCGAAGGGGGCAGCGACGGGGGCGGCGGGCGACGGGACACAGGAGAAGAAGCAGATGAGAAACTAAATTTTTTGAAGTGTTTTCTTATATAGGATGGGCCTTTAGTACCGGTTGGAGCCACCAACCGGTACTAAAGGCCAACTTTAGCCAGGCCAAGAGGCGGGAAGAGCAACTTTTAGTACCGGTTGGAGCCACCAACCAGTACTAAAGACCACCCTTTAGTACCGGTTGGAGCCACCAACCGGTACTAAAGGTTGTGCGCTGCCACCCGCGGTGCACAAAGTTTAGTCCCACCTCGCCGGGCGAAGGGCAGCCGCACTGGTTTATAAACCCAGCCGCGGCTGCCCTTTCGAACTCCTCTATAAAGCAGGCTTTTGGGCTTAACTACGGCGCGCTGTCCTGTGAGTTTGCTGGGACTTGTGGGCCTGAAATTGCACGCCCGTGGTCTAGCAGGCCCACAGGGCAGCGCCTCAAATTTTTATATATATATATTTTCTTTTCTGCTTTATTTTTTCTTCTATTTATTTTTGAGTAGTCTTTTTTTTCTGCTATATTTATTTTCTTCTATTTATTTCTGAGTAGTTTTTTATATAGTTTTTTTATTTTTTGCTATAGTTTTTTCTTTTCTGCTATTTTTTCTTTTCTGTTTTTTTTTTCTGCTTTATTTATTTTCTTATATTCATTTATTTTTATATACCATGCCAAGTTGATCGTTGAAAGTTGATGGCGTGGCTTTTAATGCTGCATACTGAACGCAAAAGAAGTCTGGAGTTATAATAAGTTTAAAAAAATAAAGTGTCATTGTAACAGATGAGTTCTCGGCCGAAACTCTGATACTTCGAAAGAGATTGTCCAGTTTGTACACGAAGTGCGTCCAATTTTTGTCGTGACTCTCTCTACTCTTTCGCACATGCTATGCGGGTGAAATGATTATACCATGCCAAGTTTGAACATTTTCATAGTTCATTTTGTAGTGATTTTCAATTTCACGGTCATTTAGCTCTCTAAACAATTAGGTAAATGACTAAAAAATAGCAAATGATGTCAGAACATATTGAAAATTGATAACGTCGCTTTGAATGCTGCATACTAAACCCATAAGAAGTCCAGAGTTCAAATAATTTTAAAAAACATTGAAGTGCGCATGTAACAGATGAGTTCTCGTCCGAAACCCTGATACTTCGAAAGAGATTGTCCAGTTTGTACATGAAGTGCGTCCAGTTTTTGCCGTGACCCTCTCTACTCTTTCGCACATGCTATGCGGGTGAAATGATGATACCATGCCAAGTTTCAACATTTTCATAGTTCATTTTATAGTGATTTTCAATTTCACGGTCATTTAGCTCTCTAAACAATTAGGTAAATGACTGAAAAACAACAAATGATGTCAGAACATGTTGGAAATTGATGACGTCGCTTTGAATGCTGCATACTGAACACACAAGAAGTTCGGAGTCCAAATAAGTTATTAAAAATAAAAAAGAGGTGCAATGCTGGTTAATTTGCTTCAAGCCTTTCGGAATAGTGTAGACTGCACTGCACATAGCTCAGTGCAATCTATGATATTCCGAAAGGCTTGAAGCTAATCAACGTGCAGGTGAGCATTGCGTCTCTTCATTATTGTCTCTGCACTCACGACTTATAAACCGCTCATACTGCATCTCCCTTGGCGAGGTGGGACTAAAAATCAGCTTAATAAGAAACTCTAGTACCGATTCATGCCATGAACCGGTACTAAAGGTCTTCGTGGGGGCCTCAGCCTAACCACAGCCGCACTGGCCTCATTAGTACCGGTTCGTGGCATGAACCGGTACTAAAGGTTGCCCACGAACTGGTACTAATGATGTCCGCCCGCCTAGCCGTTGGAACCGGCATTAATGGTCACATTAGTGCCGTCTCAAATTCAAACCGACACTAATATGCTTCACATTTGACCATTTTTCTACTAGTGTTGAGTGACAAGTGAATCCCTTGGTGCACCGTTTGTGTGCTACGGAGTGGTCATGGCTATGGTGTCGATTCGCTAAAGGAATGCAGCATGTGAAAATATTTATATGTGAGATCGATGTTGCGTTCGCTTCGTACATCTACTTGATCATGCATCAGTGTCTCATCATATTTCGCACAAGCTGCAACTAAACTTGTGTCTTCTTCTTCTTCTTCTTCTTCTTCTTCTTCTTCTTCTTCTTCTTCTCCTTTTGCATTTTTTGTTTTCAATCTAATTCATTGGTTCGACTGCCTTCCTTCCTGTTTCCATCTCAGGGCCCCTATCTTATCTTACTTCACTATTTTTCTTTTTTAAACAAGAGGGCACCCTCTTTGATTTTTCATATATGTGAAAAGAGAAAAGCATACTTTTGGCTACTCATTTATCAAAGTCTATATCTAGTCCCTCAAGATATTTTGGGCGACATTTCATCCCTCAAGTCTCGAAACTGGACAGGTGTCGGCCAAAACTAGAATGGGGCTGGCGTCTCCCTAATTTGAATTCCACTTTGCCACATGGCGGTCAAGGTTTGTTCCAGTGCCACCTTTCTTTCTTCTCGCTCATGGTAGGCATTTTGTCAAGCATCCAGTGATGCTTGGAGCATGCTTACACGCCTGCCCGGAGCTCGGCCGCGCGGACTCCCTAGTGCTCGCTTGCTGCGCACGCCTTCTCTCTTCCCCACATGAGACGTGCCTTCTTGCTGCCGAGTCTAATCCTCTATATCCCTATGTACTTCGAGGAAGAGATCGATCCTCGGTTCATGTCGTCGTTCACTCCGCTCGTCATGCACATCTTGCCAAGCCTCTAAACCCTATCCTAGAGCTCCACCTCGTCGCCATCTTCATTTTACCGAAAGAATTGAATAAGGACACCATGAACCGCCATCTCAGACTCTATCTTCCCTGCCTCCAGTCGAGCTCCACGCGAGGGATTAGGTGTCGTAGTTGATCCCAATCCTTTGTGCCGCCTCTCACGGCTCCCTGCAGTGTTGCGAAGGCATTTAATGATGTCCAAGTGTACTCACACATCCTAGAGCACAACGAACCGCAAGTTGTCCCTCAGCGAGCCCGCTACCAAGGACGAAGGCCTTGGAGCCAAGCTCCTGCTCCATTTTTGTCTGCTTTATAGTGTTCCTCGTGATCAAGTGCTTCCTTTTCACCTTGGGCCGAGTCCTCTCTCTTCTCCTATTTCTCTCCACCCGAGCGCCGCCTGATGCAGACATTGTCGTTGTCACGACTCTGGCTGCCCCGCAGCTCCGCCCCCTCCCGTGTGTGTGTGCAACGCACAACAAGACCACCTAGGTTCCGCACCATGTGTAGTACCTCCTCCCCTGCTCTTGCTCGTCCTCGGGTCATCGCGCGAATGGAGGGCGGCGAGGAAGAAAGTCATAGAGGGGAACCACACTCGGACCCACGGCCGCGCCTGTTGATGGTGTCCTGGACTAGGGGGTACTCTCCATGTCCTGGACTAGTGTGTGTGCATCGCACCACAATCGGATCCCCGACGTGGCAAGTTTGAGAGAAAACCACTGACACGTGGCTAGTTTTCCCCTCTAATCTTGTTTTGGAATAAACATATTCGGTTTTGAAACTTGAGGAACAAAATGTGACCCAAAGAAAAACGTTGAGGGGCAAAATGTGTCAGGTAAAATCTTGACAGACTAGATGTGGACTTTTGATAAACCTAAGAGATGAAAAATAATATACTTTTGTCATATGGAAAACAATGTTCATTGCAACTACTTCACCGTTACCTTTTTGTTTTCTTTAAGGTTGTTTCCCTGCTTTTAGTTGTCCCTGATCAACCATGACTTCATTTTTCTCATGATAATTGAGTTTTTATTTTTGGTATCTTAGTGATATTAATATATTCCCCTTGTCGAAAAAATCTTCCGAGGAGGTGATCCTTTGAGTATATTTAGCTGATATAATTAAGGTCCCCTGTCTAGAAGGTATAGTCGTCTAAAAGTTTCTATTTGTAATCATAATTGTTTTAATAGGATACAATGTATTTTGTTTAGATCGGGGTACAAAATTTTATTTCCGAGAATTAGATCCGGGTATGGAGTGAGTGTAACCCTCTGAATCTATGCACCACCCGACCATCAACGGGATCCGGCAACGTTCCACTTTTTCCTTTTTATATTCTTACCTTTTCCCTTTTCTTTTTCTTCTTTTCTTTTCCTTTTGTTCTTGCTAGTTTGATGAATTTGTTTTGCAAATACGTGAACTTTTTCTTCAAATCAAGAATATATTTTTAAATTCGATGAACTTTTTCAAATTTGTGCAAGTTTTTTTTGAACATTCATGAACTTTTTTCAATTTCTATGAACTTTTCAAAATTGATAAAAAACATTTCAAGTTTGTAAAGTTTTCTGAAATTGCTGAATATTTTCTAATTCGTGAAATTGTTGAACTTTTTTTAATTCAAGATTTTTCTGAAATATGTGAACTTTTTAAATTTTCTTCACATTTGTTTTAAAAAAAGTCACGTTTTTCTAAAAGCTATCTGCAGTAAATAGCGTGGCTACACTTATATTCTTAAATAGTTTGCGTTGTAATGATTCACTAAAGCCTTTTTTTAGGCAAATGATTGACTAACGCCTTGTTGGTTAGTTGTTAGATGGGCCGAATTTACCGTGGACAATGTGGGCTTTGTCATCACTGACAGAGTGAGAGGCCTACCTTAGATACTTGGAAGCCCGGCTTAGAAGATACTTGACCTATTCCCGCTAGGCCCATCAGCCCAGGCGCCTCTTTCCCCAATCTCAGCCGAATCACGGCAGCAGCAACAACTCCTCCTTCCCCACTGCTTCCGCCTCCGATCGACCCCACCGGAGCACCACCACCCGCCGCCGCCGCCGCCGCGCGGATCGTAGCGGAGCGGCGATGGAGGCAGTGAAGAGCCTCCTGAAGCCGAAGCCGACGCCGCAGCAGCAGCTGCGCGAATGGCAGCGCCGCCTCCGCAACGAGGGCCGCAACATCGAGCGCCAGATCCGAGGTCCCCCTCCCCCCTCCCCTCTCCCTCTCCCCGATTCGATCCAAGCTGGGTCTCTAGAAGGTCAACTGATGGTGGATTTTGGTTTGGGTTTGGGTTTGGGGGCGCAGACGTGCAGAAGGAGGAGAAGAAGGTGGAGAAGGCCATCCGGGACGCCGCCAAGCGCGGCGACATGGGATCCGCCAAGGTACATATCCTACTCTGCGCCGTCGATCGATTTGGGCTGCTGGACTGTGCGGCGGATTTACTGATTTTGTTTCCTCTGCTGGTGATGCTTCTTCCTCAAGGCGCTGGCCAAGGAGCTGGTGCAGTCGAGGAAGGCGGTCAACCGCCTCTACGAGAACAAGGCCCAGCTCAACTCCATCTCCATGCACCTCGGCGAGATCGTCGGTAATGGACGCTGCCTGCCTCGTATCATTCTGTATAGCATTCTAGTTTGGCAGCATTTAACAATTTACAGCTGCTGCTCATGTTGCTATTACAAACTCTGAAAATCTGGTTCAGTCAAGTGTGCGATTGTCGGTATTGGGCAGCGCCTACCTTTTATCTTTCCAGCTAGCATTCTACTCCCTCCGTTTCAAAATAGATGACTCAACTTTAGTACAAAGTTAGGTCATCTATTTTGGAACGGAGGGAGTAGTATGGTAGTGACACGTAATTTACAGCTGCTGTTCATGATGCTATGCAAACACTGAAAATTGGCTCGGCCAAATCTGCTTCCTTTCTAAACAACTGTGCACCTCGGCGAGATCGTCAGTAGCAAACACCGTCTACCTCGTATCATTCTGTACTAATTTATATCTATACACTATATAGCATGGGAATAACTTTGAATCTAGGCCATCAGATTTGCACATCCAGTGGACAGGGTCTGGCAAATCCTTACAATGTGAGCTGTTGGTTTTGGCATCCAACGGCTGTGAGTCACACCTGTCTCCCTATCCATCAAACTCGCCTTCCAGGTTCCCTATCTCCTGCCTTCACGGCCTCGCCTCCTTGCCATCACCCACCTTTCTCCCAAGCGCTTCATCCAAAGCTGGTGTAATTTTGTTCCGGTCTTCTGACGAAAGCATTCGAGGCCGTGGCATTAGCCAAAAGCCATGGTGGATTAGAGGAGGCTGGAGAAGCTGTGGCTACAGCCTACAGCAGCGACAACTGACTGGTAGGCCTGGGAACCCACAGTCTGATCCATTGAGCGGCCGCAAGGTGACATGCAAAATCAGGAACGATGGCGGTAGTGGAGAAGATTTGAAGAAGCTGTGAGTGTGTGGCGGATCTGAGAGAAGACATGAGAGTTCGAGGGACGCCTAGAAGGACAGGCGCAGAGTCCAGAAAGGGCGTTCTTTTTCACCAGATTATGTTAAAGAAAATTAAAAAAATAACAAAAAGGCAAAAAATGTGAATTTTGTGTGTGACAAACATAGCCTAGCTAGCATAATATCCACGTTTAAAGAATCGGGAGAAAATAAACTATGTCATATTCTGAGCGAAAAAACAAAAGTGCAGCTACAAAAACCGTGAATAGGAACATTTATATAGTATTTATTATGTTGTATTTTGCTCGAAATACGTCGTAAATCATTATGTCGTAAAACTTTTACCATGACTTATGCTAGACCATTTATGTTTTCAAAAAGTTTCAAAAATATTTGACTATTTTTTTTAAATATTGTTCAATTTGTGTGCGTCTAGACCCAGGTTCCACACTGTATTTTTGTAAATGATGTTCTAAAAAGCTACCGGAAACGTTATAAAAAAAGCTATTGTAGAAGTCTCAGAAAGAAAATAATACATAATAAAGTGGGTATAAGCATACACAATTCTTTCAACCAGTTGCTGCATATATATCATGCATGTTTTATACTTTACAAAATGCCAATATGAATCGTCGGATGTGCAAGCCATTATTGTGCAAAGCATGTGCCACTTACTGGTATAGATAGCATCCAAATACAGTGTGTTGTTCACTTGTGGCTGAAATCCCACACCTAGGCGCTTCCTTTCTAAACAACTATGTTGATCTTCATAGTTGTGGCTGAAATTCCACACCTAGGTGCAAAATTAACCTCTGTTGTATTGGCTTCAAGT
>NC_041388.1:707199658-707200553 GCF_002162155.2 Triticum dicoccoides | reverse complement strand
AGGAACGGTAATAATGTGCACATTAATATGCAGATTTTGTTCCTAGCTGGTTGTTATACTTATTTGCTTGTGAATACAATACCAGACAGCATACTTGCAAGTGGTATTGCCTAAAAATTCTTTGACTTGAACTGAAACGAACCTGTACCACTCCTAGGTGCTTGCCTAGAAGTTATTATGGCATGGCTTAGCTTATGGAGAAGTAGAATCAGCTTCTTTCGTTTCATTCTGAAGTGAAGGTTTGTACTAACGACACGCTGTGCTTTGTAATCTTATAGCTACTACCAGGACAGTAGGACATTTGTCTAAGAGCACCGAAGTGATGAAGCTTGTCAACAACCTCATGAAGGCCCCAGAAATTGCTGTTACCATGCAGGAATTCAGCAAAGAGATGACAAAGGTATATATCAAAAGACCTTGTTTGAAGGTCTCTCTTGTGTTTTGTACTGGCACTGGTTCTTGCTAAGTGGTTGCTGTAATGCAGGCCGGCGTGATGGAAGAGATGGTAAATGATGCCATGGATTCAGCACTGGACGATGAGGGCATGGAGGAGGAGATCGAGGAGGAGGTTGATAAGGTCCTCTCTGCAATCGCCGGGGAGACTGCGTCTCAGCTTCCTGACGCTGTCCGCAAACAAAAAGAGAAGGTCACACAACCTTCGACAAGCGAACCTGCACAGGTAATACAATACAACCCATGCTTGCCCTGCACATTTTGCAATTTTCAAGAAAGCGTTTTCAGGTGCCGCTTAAGCGTGCTTCTGCCCTAGGTGGAAGTTTTAGCGTTAAGCGAAAAAAGGAGGGATTTAGCGGCCGCTTTAGCGCTGAGTGCTGGCTAAGCGGTCGCTGAGCGCGCTTAAGTCTTTAAAACGCGAGGAATGGGCCACGGGCTGGAG
>NC_041388.1:707174747-707199514 GCF_002162155.2 Triticum dicoccoides | reverse complement strand
AAGGCCTGGCCCAATACTGGTCTGTTCGGCTAGGGTTTACTGGGTTAGGAGGGGCGGGGGGAGAAGAGAGCTCCAGTGGCGGCTGCTCCTGTTCTGCATCCAACTCAGCTCCATGCATTCTTCCTCTTCGTCCCCTGAGTGGATCTGAACTAGGATCTGAACTACTGCTTGGGCTGGGGCTGGGGCTGTTGTTTGGCTGCTGCTGCTGCTGCTGCTTGCCTGCAGCTGCCATTATCTCATATGCTCTAAGACAATATTATGCATTTATGCTTGCTGTGTGAACCACTGAACCTATCCTTATGTGTTATTTGGCTATTTGTTGTGTTGTGTGAACCACTGAACCTCAACCTTATATGCTGTTTCAGATTTTCAGTTACTTATGTGCTATATTTCCTGTTTTCTTGTGCATATTATTCAAAAACAGCCAAATTCTGGCCAATTTTCAAAAAACGCTTAATCCTGATTAAGCTGCGCTTAAGTGGCCATTGCTCTAAGCTGTGGCCTTCCGCTCCGCTTACGCTTATTGCTTTCTTGAACATTGCAAACGCCTCACAAGAATCTTTTCACCGTGTGCAGAGAACTGCTGTAGCGGAATCCGTTGATGACGACGATGATGATCTAGAAAAGATAAGAGAAAGGCTCGCCAAAGTGAGGTCGTAAAAGAGAATCGATGTGCTGACATGTGTATAATAGTCCATTTGGTAATGTACGATACACAACTTGGCAGATGTCGCCTTGTCAGTCACAAACTGCCCAGAGTCACCAACGTACAAGTTGTTCGATCTCTGCTGTAATCTGTACGTGAGGATCGTAACGTGTGATCAAGTGTCCTGTATTTTGTTTGTTTCTACCTGTTGCGAATACATAAATATTCTGGTTACATATACAGATATCATGTCAGTAATGCTGGATGCACACAGCTAGCTATCTATGCAGAGCTACAAACTGAAAGGCTGAAAGCCTGAACTTGAACTTTTGTTGTTCCACTAAACTTTGCACAATGGTATGTTCTATTTAGTTTTGCAGATTCCCTCGATGATGTACTGGCTCTTTTAGGCAAAAAGATGGAAAAAAGATCAGGTAGTAGCTTGGACTTAGATCGTCAGTTTAACTAAAGATTATGCCACTATGAATGTGTGTAATGTGCTTTAAAAAGCATATGTTTGGAAACTTTATTTGCCGACGAATTCAGTGATATATTTGTTGCGACATATGCCAATTTTGCACTCGTTAAATGACAACCTAATATAAACTTGTAAACACAGATACATGAAATTGACCACCTAAAATCCGTCCTGCTTATAAACCCCTGTAGAGTTAGTAACCAGAATCATGTACTCCCTCCGTAAAACTAATATGAGTGGTCTTATATCAGTTTACAGAGGGAGTACTCAATAATGTCAACCGGCAACAAAAATATTTAGGGATTTTTTCTTTGAAAAGGGAATATATATTTAGTGATCTTATAAACGGTCTTATATTAGTTTATAAAGCGAGTACCCAATAGTGTGAGCCCACGAGAAACATCTACTATATCACTAAGCTCCCTAGGAGTAAAATGCCTTACAATCAATTGAAATGTCCAATTGAAATTGGGTCACCCGATTTTGACCAAGTCAACAATTTCTCAAAGCTCTCATTCAATTGTTTTATACTATACACTATGTTTCCCAATTTTTAAGTCCTCACAATTAATTAAGGTCTCTAGTTTAAAACTTGGTCAGTGATTTTGACCGGTTCAATAATTTTTCAAAGAGCTCTCTCATTTAATTATTTTAATTCACCATATTTCTTAATTTTGAAGCTCTTTTATTCGATTGAGATATTCAATTTTAAATTTGGTTTACGATTTTTATCGGGCCAACGTTTTTTCAAATCAATCAACACCAACCGGCTAAAAAACCATATCAACCCCGTGCACCCTCTTACCACCTACAAAAAAGAAGCGCCATCATATGATGACACTATAGCACCAATATAGTACATGTAGCCACTGACACAAAAATTTACCAACACACAGAATCACACCATAAAACGCCCGCCAAATAACCAAATTATAAATAAACATAAAATACACCCTATCGTCTCCCCAATCCGCCAAACTAAATATTCCATCAGTTTCAAAATACATGGGATATTGATTCTTTGGAAAGTCAAATTTCTTTTAACTTTGACAAAGTTTAGAGCCAAAAATATCGACATCCACAATATTATGCCAAAAAATTATGGAAATTCATTTCATTATTCTAATAACACCAATTTGATATTACGAATTTTGATATATTTCTTCATAAATTTGATCAAACTTAAAGAATTGCATTTAGCAACTTTTTTAAGAATCTCAATAACACCTACGGGGCAGCAAAACGCGTCCAACCCTTCTAGTATATACTCGGGCAGGTGAGTATCAAAGCACAAGCAGCCTACGGAAGGGTTCAATGCCGGCAGGTGTTGCGCCGTTGCTCGTGCATCTCCACACAACAGCACAGAGAAACGAAGATGGCGATGATCGCCAAGAGGAACATCCACAACTCCCAGGGGGCACCAGCCGGGGAAGAGGCAGGGGCAGTTGTTGCAGGGTATCGGCAAGTCCCGGAGCCTGCAAGATCAAGGTACAATTTGTAACCATCAATGGAATTATACATGCACATCCACCTCAGATCAAATAAAGATGGCAGAGCTAGCGATCGAAGCAGCAGGCTAGAGGGCCACACGTACTCGGGTCTGTCGAGGTGAGGGTGGCGGTGCCGCCGAAGTCGCAGGTGGCGCCGCCGTGGCCATTGCCCTTGGCCTTGGCGTTGTGGTAGTAGCTGTTGGCCGCGTAGGAGCAGCGCGTCGCCACCGTGTCCGTGTCGGTGTGGCACTGCCCGCCGGGGAGCAGCGGGGCGCAGTCGCCGCCGTGGCCACACGCGTAGTCCAGCGTCCTCTGCAGCGCCGCCGCCGGCAGCTCTGACTTGCACACGCACCAGCTGCTACCCGTCGCAGACGATCCTTTTGTCGACATGGCGAGCACAACCAAGAGCAGGAAGATCGAGAGTGCTGAAGTCGCCGCCATGGATGATGGATCGGTTCTGGGCTTCTGCTGCTCGTAGACCCTTTGGTCGATTATGTAGTGCATCAGCACGGGCTCCAAGAACTTGCACATTGTGTTATTTGGAATAAGGGAAACGTTACCTTTCAGCCGGCGGATGGCACTCTCGCGTCCGCCGTGTGTGAAGCCGTTGGATCACTTTTGATCCAACAGACCACGTGTACGAACAGATTCTACGCCTCGCGTCCACTGCCCTTGAAAGCCAATCACATGTGAATTAGTCTCACCTATCGTATCTATTACCAAGATTTTGCAACATCCTTCATGTTTCTGAAACATGGGGAATGTTGTAGTGGCAACATGGCCTTGAGAGCCAACCACATATGGATTAGTCCCATCCACCGTATGTCTTATGATTTTTGTAACTTCCTTCATGTTTCTGAAACATGGGGAATGTTGCAGTGGCAACACTGCCTTGAGAGCCAACCACATGTGGATTAGTCTCATCCACCATATGTTTTATGATTTTTGCAACTTCACCCATGTTTCTGAAACATGGGGAATGTTGCAGTGGCAACACGGCGGTGCGACGATGCGGACAAAAAAAATTCTGCAACATAATCTATGTTGCGAAAAAGTCTACAATATTATCTTTGTTGCAAAAAAAAATTGTAACACAACATTTGTTACAAATGTTTTCTGCAACATGTCGTCTGTTGCAAAAACTTCCGCAACAGAATCTATGTTGCAAAAGTGGAAAAAGTGAAGAATGACCATTAACGCGGGAGTATACCAGATTTGATGGCTCGCGAGGCGGCGGATCTTTTTAAAAGATCCGCCGGCCGATGCCTAGCACGCCCCTTGGAATAAATACAATTTTGAAACAAGATACAACTCGGCAAGAGTAGGCCAATTTGATCAAGAAAAACTTTCCATTCAGAAATCATCCTTTTTTTTCTTCTATAATGATATCTGGCGAACGTTCGCTGGGAGTGAAATCCCAGCGAACGCCCCAGAGCCACATGATCCAGATCCAAAGAATGACAGTTATTCACGAAAATCGCACTAAAAATAAACAACTGCCATGCTTTTTCTGAAAACTGCCACCACCCCTAACAGTGAATATGCCATCCCATGTGTTCGCAAATGCCTATCGAGGAAGCGACTGTTTGCCAGGGATTAGCCTCTTTTTTTTGCGGAACGGCCAAAAATCATCTTCTTGCTTATGTTTTACACAAAGAATACCTTAACAAGTGGACTATATAAGATGTTATTACAACCAATGTAGTCATATATTGGTTGTAGTAATGAGTAGCGCGTTTTAGAGCTCGACTTTCATGGAGGCCGAAATGTTTAAAAAAAAAATCATGTTTCAAAATTTTCAATTTCAAATAAATCTGAAAAAAAAAAAATCTGTACAAGCATACAAGGATGTATGTGTGTAAAAATTCAGGATGAAATACCTTGAATGCGACCTCTACAAAAAACACAAATTCATGAACTTCAGATTTTGTTTTTTGTTTTTTGCACAACCCTCATTTCAACGCATTTCGTCTTAAAGTTTACACACATGTGCGTTATACCTCCATGTATATATGTATTTTTTCAGAATTTTTTAAAACTTAGAAATATGAATTTTGAAAATTGCAAAGGGAGGTCTCCATGGAGCTCGGCTTCCAAAAGCAATTTTCGTTGTAATAGCATCTTATATTACAGAGATGCTACACTTACAGACTCAATGTCACGGATTAGTACCTACAGACTGACATGGCATCTGCTGATTGGAAATCAGGAGGCCCACGGTTGAAAACAGGGACGAGACTTGCCTGCTCCCTTCCCATGCTCCCATCCATGCTCCCGCATACGTGGCTTGATTTGATTGGAAGAAAATAAGGCCCGGGCCCACCCCCTGAAAATCAGAGGGGGAGATGATTATATTAGAAAAGAAAAAGGGGAAAAAACAACCGTAGAATGAAGTGGGAGCACGGATGGGAGCATGAAGAGGGAGCAGGCAAGCCGGATCCTGAAAACAGAGAGAGGGGGGAGATTTGGTGGGCGAACACCTAATCCCGTACGTCCCCTCCGTGAGTTTTCACCCGTAAGTGTAGGATTTTTGCTTATATTATGGGCAGGAGTGAGCTGTACAGAAAGACATGCATACAGCGAGGAGGAAGGCTTGTTTGCAACTGCTGTTCTCCTGGCCATTACACAGAAAAATGACGTTCTGATGGATATATGACTTGGTTTGTCTGAAACTGAGAGTGAGAGTGTCGGTGTTTGAGGCTGAAAAGAAATGAGGCCAGCTAGAATTGGCTATGTCTTGGTCATCCCAATTTGCCAGCATTTGTAAACCACGTATTGGCACCTTCATTTGGCGAAATGATTGTATTTTTTCTTATTTCCAATGCCATTACATGTTCTTGTTCAACCGTAGCAACGGAGGGATACGCCACTCCTTACTGGGAGCAGTAGTAAAACATATTGTAACATGACAATAGGTGTGCCATCATCATCGATCCATGCATGGATAGTCGACCAGTGATGCTTGACAGAAATTGTCGTGCAAGGAAAGAAAACATTAAAGAGCTACATGCGAACATAGGTACATCCCGTTCATTGCACAATGGTAAATAAGCTCCGAAGTAACATGCATGGCCGGCAATGTCATATCCCGGCGCCGCCAGTGCCGCCGTAAGCAGTCTGGTCAGCGAGTCTGACCCGGGAGGGGCTCGCACAAGTTCTTGCAGGCGACCTGGCAAGGGGTGAACAACTGGTTCACGCAGGTCTGGCCCGCCCCTGGAGCAAGGGCGCAGAGCATGCTGCACATCTTCTCTGCAAAGGCGTTGCACGCAGGTATGCATGCTGTGCGGCATGCCGTCCCTGCACTAGGGCAAGCTAAGGGTTTCCCGTCGACGTAGGCCATCGCCGGCTTGCCCGCAGCATATATGAGGACGCCATCTTAAGCGGGGATGCGGCCATTGATCCTACTTTCCAAGGAGTGGCTGGGCTACGTAGGAAGATGGTGCAAGATCGAGTGGGAACTTAGAATGTGTGGTAATGGTGCCCATATGAGAGCAGGGCGGTGCTCTTTTTATAGGCAACAAACGCACACGCATGGAACTGGAATCACGGAGTATGTTCGTTATTCATCCAGCCCGCTACATATTCAAAATTAGAGAAATCGGTCCTAGCAGGATTGTATGTACTAGCGGCGTTAGTTTAATCTGTACTGGCTCATCACTTTGTCGGCGCTTTGTGGGACGCCACTAGCTCCGCATCCCTCATCACGCACCTTTGCGTGTTGACTTCATCACCTCAACTGGACTATGCACTTCATTACTGACCACTCATGTATTATATTGAGCTGTTCTCATACATATAGTATAGAGTTGCCAGCCAAAAACTAATCATTCACGGGATCACATGTCCCCTTGCACTATGATTTCCCCTGATTTTTGCTTGATCTGCAAAGAACAGGAGATCTGAGTTGCCCAGGCACATGGTGCTAGGTAAATTCATGGCTTTTATTGCTAACTCGTCTTCTAAGCTATGCTCATTTAATCTGGCAAGTTTGTTCTTTGATCTCAGTATATAATCCTCGTACTTCGGAGGACAATATTAATCTGGCAAGTTTGTTCTTTAAATCTCACCATATTTTTCCATTGGATTTTTGTGAATGCTAACATATATCAGTAAATTTCCAAGAAGTTGCAGTCGCCATACATATTATTATGGCATTTTGTCCATTTTCTTCCGTAACTCGTTATTTTGACGGTGGAACCTGGAGCAAATATTGCTTTGTATGGATATATTTTTCCGAAACATATAGACTTTAACAGTGTATCTTCAAATTGCACATTCTGGCATCCCAGTGTTTTCCCTGATAGAAATATGTAACTTCAGGTGTGTAAGTTTATAATAGGTGCCAATTGAGAAAGGAGCTGCAGTAGTTTCTGCCTTATCGTTCAAGCTTCTCACCTCTATCTGCAATAAACCAATAAATAGGGAAGATCAATTCATCATAAAGGCAGTTTCCACTAATTGTACGGTAAGTACAAGATCTCAATATCTTGTTCATTAGGTAATTGTGCCTTTTTCTTTGTACACTGATCACGCACCGTGCATGTTCCATGTTGACTTCAAGAGGATTGTGTATGAGTTTCGCTACACTTATGGCATATTTTGTATGGGATTACATTACAGCGTGACATGGTATCACATGGTTTGTTACCAGGCCCCTCAGTGAATTTCACAAGGGGTCAGTGAAAGATTAGGAGGGATTAGAGCATCCACAATTAACGCTTCATTTAAAGCATTATTGAGGAAATCGTTAACTGGGAGCTGCTCGGTTGGCTGGTGGGAGTAGGGGATTAAAAGACTAATCGGTAAGTTAATCAGCCATTCAATCAATTAATCGGATGATTTATCAGTTTATTGACTATTCGGTGAACCTATGAGTATCGGCAAGTTAACTGGTTAATTTGATGAATTCTCGAACTGGAACAGGAGCTCGAGCATTTTTATCCCAGTCTCACTTGCGCCGAAGCAAGAAGTAGCGTTGGGCGTTCAACGAGTTATCCCAGTCTCACTTCTATCGCCGACGCAAGAAGTAGTGCTGAGCGTCGAATGAGTTAATTGTATACTTTAACAATAGTGTTGTGCGCCGCCGACGCAAGGAGTATATATATTTTGAAATGAAAGGTAGATATGGTCTACCTTATATATTTCACAACAGGCAACAAAGCCTGAGGACCGGAGGGCTCGATTACATGAAGCTTATGTTTAGCACCAAGGTGCCCTGGCTATAAGCCACCAGTTTGGAGAGATACAAGTAAGGGGGAGGAGAGAAGAGAGAGATAACCACCTATCTAACTTAAACTGAACTAGCTTAAACTGAAACTAGCTTAAGCTAGGCTAGGCAATGTGTCCACGCGTCCATAGCATCGTTGTCATCCTGCTCACGGCTCCTACTTTGCCAGAGATGAAGCAACTGTGTCACGTACTGTTTTATATAAGCCGAGGACCATCTCTTAGAGTTGAAAACCCGGTCATTCCGGGCGTGCCATGTTGTGACAGCGGCGGCAGCAAAGAGAATATGAAACTTACTAGTGGCTGGCCAACGCTGTTCAGCTTGCTCCACAAAGCTGAGGAGGTCCAGAGAACTGGAGGCAAGGTCATTCAGGCTGAACACGTCCCAAATCACTGAAGCTGGATAGCAACGTAGCACCAGGTGCGATGCAGATTCAGGACAGGATAGATAACACAATCCTTTTGTGTCACAATCGACGTCCAATGTTTCTTCATCATATTATCTCGAGTATTGAGCCGGCCCCAGAACAGGAGCCATAAGAAGACACGGTGCTTGAGGGGAATGATCCGGTCCCAAATCCATGAACTATAGACACAAGACATTCCTCTGAAGGTGAGTAGCTCATAGACGTGAGCTGCAGTGATGGTCTTGTTATTGATGGCAGAAAACCTGGTGTCTGGACGATTTGACGATGGCATGGCAGAAGCCAGGAGTGAGTGAAGGAGCTGCAAATCATTGTTGGCTGTGGCTGACAGATTGGGGTGAAACTGTAGGTGCCAAGATCCTTGAGAGCGTTGAGAGGCCACGGAACAGTCCTGATCTCTTGCAAAAGTGTATAAAGTAGGTAGAGCAGAGCTTAAACATCCCATCAGGAGCCAACAGTCATGCCAGAAAGAGATTAACTTCCCAGAACCCAAGGAGCATTTTGAAGAGGCGAGTATCATGGGGATGGATTGCTTAAAACCATTCCAGATTGCAGTGTCCCGAGCGTAGTTTCTCCTGGGTAAGGAACCGTGGTAGTATTGCTGGGCGAACCATTGATAGCAGGGAACGTTCGAGTATTCAAGAACCCGAGCTGCAAACTTGGTTAGTAGAGCCTGATTGTGCGCAGATAAATCTCTAACACCCAGGCCACCAGCAGATCGCGTCATGGTGACGAAATGCCAAGCAACTAGACACTGCCCCCCTTTTGCCGTGCTCGTGCCTTGCCATAGGAACGATCTCAACAAGCCCTCTAGCTTGTGTATGCATTCCTTTGGCCAGCGGAAACATGTCATGAAGTAACTTGGAATGCTAGCCAGGACCGAATTAATCAGCGTAAGTCTGCCGCCCCAAGACAAGAGAGTAGCCATCCATCCAGATAATCTCTTGTCAACCTTATGAATGACTGGTAGCAGCAAGTCATGTCGAACCTTGTGTAGAGAGAGGGGCAAGCCGAGGTATGTGCAAGGGAAACTTGAGGCTGGGCATCCAAACAAGCCAACGATCGCATCAGTGGTAGAGGTGTCTATACAAATTGGGATGAGAGTGCTCTTGTGGTAGTTGATCTGCAACCCAAAGAAGGCAGAGAAATCAGACATAATCTTCTTAATGATGGTAGCTTGCTCCATGCTGCCATGGAAGAGGATTAAGGTGTCATTGGCGTACTGCAGAACTGGGAACATCCTGTCCGATCCAAGAGGGTGAATCAAATTGCCACCTTCAAAAGCAGAGCAGCAAAGGCGTTGTAGAACATCAGCCACTTGAATAAAAGATATGGCGATATAGAATCGCCCTGTCTGAAGCCTCGCTTATTAGCAAAAGAGTCACCCAGCTCCCCATTCAACATGATGCGAGAGGTTGCCGTGGACAGCAGGCATTCAATCCAACCGATCCAATGCTGAGGGAAACCTCGGATAGATAAAACGCTGAGAAGGCATGACCAGCTGACGGAGTCGAAAGCCTTTTGAAAATCCAACTTGAGGGCCACCATGGGCAACTTCCTTTTATGTGCCGTTTGGATCATGTCTGCAGCCAAAGCAAAGTTTTCTACAATGGCCCGACCCTTGATAAAGCCTGATTGCAGGGAGTGAATTAAGACGGGGATCTGATCTTGAAGCCTCTTGGTTAGTACTTTGCTTGCAAGTTTGGGCACGTTGTGTACTATAGAGATTGGCCTGAAGTCCTTGAGTTCAAGCGGGGTTTCCTTCTTTGGCAGGAGGGAGATGTGAGCCAGGTTAATGCCAAATAGGTCCAGCTGATTCTGATAGAATTGGGAGAAGAAGAGTTGCAAGTCAGCTTTGACAACGTCGTGGAAGGCTTTATAGAACTCATTAGTAAAGCCAACCGGGCCAGGGCTACGGTTGTTTGGTGGATGGTTAATAGCTTCGACGATTTCCTCCCAGGTGAACTCCCTCGCGAGGCACGACAAGTCGTCGTGCTCATAGATTTGATCAAGCTGAACTGTAGGTAGAGAGGGGGAAGGCTGACCCAGAAGAGCAGAGAAGTACTCGGTTGCCAACTGAAGCTTGTGCTGGTTGTCAAAAAACTCAACTCCGTCTTTGACAAGCACTCTGGCCTTGTTCCGTCTAGCATGGCCATTGGCAGCAGCGTGGAAGAAGCTGCAGTTTTCATCTCCAGAAACACACCAACGGAGTTTAGCCCTCCATCTCCATGAAGCAGTTTGCTACAAAATAAGCAACTCTGATTTGTCGGTAGCAAAAGTTCTCAGGACCCTTTCTAGCAGCGATAAAGATCGCCGTTCTTCAACATCATCGAGATAGAGCACCACATTCTTATTATTGGAAATGAGTAGATCCAAACTGGCCCTGCTTCTCTTCCAACGTCGTAAGGCAGCACGGCTTCGCCTCATCTTCAAGTTAATGAGAGAAGCAGCCGAGCGAATTAGCCCGGTACTTTGGCCCCAACTGTTTTGGATGATGGATCTTGTTTCCTCCATTTGAAGCCAGTGGTTTTCCATCCTGAAGAGTTTGCTTTTAACCTGGGTGTTGCCAAACTGGACCAAGAGAGGTACATGGTCCGAGGTGACATACGGTACAACCATAGCTGAAGTTTGAGCGAAGGACAGCAACACAAGGAGTATATGATTCACGCATATGTACAATTAACTCGTGATCCACGCATCACATGTACCACTAGCAAAATTTGCGCATATGGTCAAATTGTGAGTGGGCTGACGCTGTGCGTACTTCAAAATAATGAGCGTAGCCACGGGCAGTGCCGACATGGCCAGTAACTATGGAGCAGTTCAGTGCCAGCTGGAGTTGCGCTGTTGCTCGTGCATCTCCGCACAACAGCACATAGAAACGAATATGGCGATGATCGCTGAGAGGAGCAGCCACAACTCCCAGGGGGCACCAGCCGGAGAAGAGGAAGAGGCAGTTGTTGCACGGTATCTGTAGAGAATGATTTGGTGCATCAATAATAATTGATAGTGCACTAGGCACATATATATAGGTATAGGGGGTGCGACGGTGTCTTGTCTTCCAAGATACAAGTACATACAGAGGGAGAGAGACACTACAGGTGCGGCATACAAAACCCAAACCTACGTACATGTAGACATGTTCAACACCCCCCCACCCCGCAGTCAAAGCATCGCTGGTGACGCAAAGACTGGACCGAAAGCCCTCGAAGGTCGAGGTAGGTAGCCCCTTCATCATAACATCGGCGAACTACTGATCGGTGGGTACATGCAGAACTCGAACACGACCAAGTGCGACGTGCTCCCGAAGGAAGTGAATGTCGAGCTCAATATGCTTCGTCTGTCGGTGATGGACAGGGTTCGCAGCGAGGTAGACCGCGGAGACGTTGTCACAGTAGACAAGCGTGGCCTTGGGAACCTCACATAGCAACTCCTGAAGTAGCTGTCGTATCCAGGAACACTCGATGATGGCGTTGGCCACATCCCTGTACTCAGCCTCGGCGCTTGATCGTGAGACCGTGGGTTGTCGTTTAGATAACCACGAAATCAGAGAGAGCCTGACACTACTAGGGAAAACCTTATACACAGAACATTAGCAGTAGCGCGGGCTAAAAACGCACGTTGGTGCTAATTAGCAGCAGCGCGGTGTTTTAAACCGCGCTACAGATACAGTTATAGTAGTAGCGCGCCCGAGTACAAAAGTGCTACTACTAAAATTCCCACGGCTTAGCCGATAGGTTACACATAGTAGTAGCGATCTACGTAGAACCGCGCTACCGCTACTTGTTTTGTAGCAACGCGTTTACAAACAAAGGCGCTACTGCTAACAAAAATAAAATTAAATGGAAAGCAGATAAAAAAGAGAAGGAATAGCAGTAGCGCTTGTCAAGAAACGCGCTATAGCTACCGTAGCAGAAGCGCACTTCCTGGAATGCGCTACTGCTACTTTTAACTTAACCGCGCGGTTCGTTCTTCCCCCACGGCCACTTCCCCAAATCCCCACTCCTCCGCTGTCGCCGCCCTGCATCGCCGTCGGCCACCGCGCACGACCCGTCGCTCTCCGCACACCCTCGACGCCGCCCCCGCCCCCGACCGCGACCTCGACACCGCCCCCGACCCCGACCTCGACGCCCCCCCTACATCGCCGCCCTCCGCTGTGCGCCCGCCGCCCCGACCCCGACCCCGTCCCCGACCTCGACACCGCGTGCCCCTCTCCCTAACTCTGCCGGCGCCAGAGGTGAGCACGCCCTCCTCCTCCTCCCTTACCTCTGCCTAGCTAGGGTTCTTAGAGTTAAATTTCAGAGTTCATCTAATTAGTTAGGGTTCATCAAATTAGATGCTAATTATGGCAGTAGTTGTTAAATAGAATTAGTTTTAGAGTTCATCGAATTAGTTAGGGTTAAATTTTAGAGTTCATCAAATTAGTTAGGGTTAAATTTTAGATTTCATCAAATTAGTTAGGGTCCATTAAATTTTAGAGTTCATCAAATTAGTTAGGGTTAAATTTTAGAGTTCATCAAATTAGTTAGGGTTCATTAAATTTTAGAGTTCATCGGTTAGGGTTAAATTTTAGAGTTCATCAAACTAGTTTTTTTTACTGTTTTTAGTAAGTGTTTAATAGAATTAGTAAGAAAATTAATATAACTAGTTGAACTAGTTTATTTTTAGTAAAAACTAGTTTATTTTTATTCATAGTAAGTGCTTAATTGAACTAGTTGAGTTAATACAGCTATTTTATTTTTAATATGAAAATTAATAGAACTAGTTTACTTTTTTAGTTAAAGCAATTATTCCCGCATCGACATCGACGATGCCTATCCCGCATCCTCGTCGTCGAGTCGGCAGAGGACACCTGCGTCACCAGATGGGTCATATCCGGGACTGGGCTCCGCCGGGGTGGTACTGGGAGGCGCTACCTACCGGGGGGCGCAGGTTGGTGAGGAGTCAGCCCGTCGTTGACCCGAACCTTCTTTGGAGGCGGTCGCGTGGGCCATTGACGGTCCAGAGGCTCGAGGACCCCGCGGAGGTGGTGCGTCACTGTGTTAGTGAGGAGGACGCGCGCGTCCGTCGCTACTTGTTTGCGTTGGAGCACAGGTTCTCCAATACCTGGTAGGTTCTCCAGGGTTCTCACTGGAGCTATGATCCTGTGATGGTTCCTTCTCTGTGGGTGTCCACCGCCCGCGCCGATACCCGTCGTGGGCTAGGGTTTTAGTTGTATTAGTGATGTTATATGTATGATACTATTCGGGATGTATTAGTGATAATATTCGATGATGTACGGACGCATGAGATGATTTACTTTTGCTTATTGAATGCATGCTAATTTGAATACTTACTTATTTTACGATTTGGTTTTGCTTATTGAATGCTCATGTCAATATGAGTCCTATAAGATATTTTGAAGTGTATATCTTGTGTTGCTCAAATAGGATATGTGCTTGCCCAAGTGGCCGGTCATGATTGCAGGTTACACCTCCGAGTGGCCTATGTTTTGCTGGGGTGTTGATTCATTTCCGTTCCGGCAAATTTCAGGCACTCGATATGTCCTATTTTAGCAAAGGTCATGCCGGATTTTTTCCGTGAATTTTGGCATGACTTGTGCCAGAATATGTAGGAAATATCGAGTGTCTCAGATTTGTGTATTGAGTATCCTGGTAGTTGTCTTCGATTGATTTTCAATTAATGTTTCAACTATGAACATAGGAAATGTCTGACGACGAAAAGGATTTCGGTATTTGCATGTACTGCGAAGACGAGCGCGGCCTGTGCGACGGAATCTTTCTAGATGATGATAGACGCTTCAGCATCAAGCTGGACGAGAACTTTGAAGTGGATACAGTAAGTCACAATGGTAAGTCTTTTTTCGTAATTAAGCATGACATCTCCTTCATTTGCTTCAAATTATACTTTTTTTACTATTCTACTAGCGTATCCCCTGCCATGCAAGAGATTTTGTCCTGAATAAGATAGGTTTTAGTCGTACTATGGAGGTAAAGAAAGTTTACTTGAATACCGAGCATGGTTATATTTTCCACGCAAAATTATACAACGAAGACGACTAACCTATTTTGGATGCAAAACTTGGTGAGCACTATGCAAGACTTATGCATTTGAGCCTGATATGGTTATCACCTTTGACATTCGTCCGGAAGATGATATTGAAGGTAATACCGACATCTGGATTGATGTGCAGACGCCTCCAGTTATACCATTATGTGAGTTTCTTAACCATATTTATGTCTTTGATATTGTTTATTCAAAAATAGTTGACAACTAATTTCTATTGTCAGCTTATTTCCGTTCAAGCAAACATGACCAGCGCTTGGTAGACAGGACCTACTACTGTCCCGGGGCTGAACTAAACTGCGAGGAGCTAAGTCATTATGTTTCATGGCTCCAGGATCTTGATACTGTCAAGACAAATTTTCTTCCTGCACTTAGAAATGTTAGTACTGAAAACGTGCGACCAATAGTGTTTGTACTGAACTACGGTCACATCTATTTAGGAAAGATGGTAAGATTTTTACTATTTGTCCTCAGTTCATCTTTTGCATACATTATTTTTTAAGCTAAACTTCATTGCTAAGTATGTTACTATACGATGTTCTTCAACAGGGACTCCCGATGAATGTTGTGCCTGATTGGATCGAGACTAAAGGTACCATGAATATTTTTAGCTTACGGCCAAGATATCCCACAATGCACTTTAGTGCATTCAGGATTTCTAATAGCGAGGAATGCTTAATAGTGAAAGACTGGAGCAAAATTGTGAATGATCGCAGAGAAGTACTAGGGGGCAGCAATCAAAAGCGCAGCCCATGATTAGGAGACAGGTTCATCTACATGCTCCAACTTGATGAAGGAGGAGTGCTATACATGTTTTATGTTATTTTACCCGAGAGAGAGTAGCAGGAGTGATTAGCTAGCTAGAAATGAGTTTGAAGATGATGATGTGCTACACTATGACTATGATGATTAAATAGCTAGTGTTCGTGGTAATGACTATGATGATTATTATTAGCTAGTGTTGGTGGTGATTAGATAGCTATCACAGCTAGTGTTGGTGGTGATTAGCTAGCTAGAATGAGTTTGAAGATGATGATGTGCTACACTATGACTATGGTGATTAAATAAATACTGTTGGTGGTAATGACTATGATGATGATTAAGTAGCTTGTGCTGGCGGATTAGATTCAAGTGGAGGCAACATGTGGTGCACATCGAAAGTACTACTAGTCCAAACTAGATCAAGTTTGGATTAGTAGTATACTTTTGACATGCACCACATATTGCCTCCACTTGAACCTAATCCACCTTCATTTGACACATTGTTATGGATAATGATATAAACCTCATAATTGGTATTGTACCAAAATTTGTATAACGTCGTATAAACACACTAAAAATGAAAAAAAAGAGTACTAGTAGCGATGGATAAGAAACACGCTACAACTAGCTAGATTAGCAGCAGCGCGGGACAGAACAAGCGCTGCGACTACGTGTCTTAGTAGTAGCGCTTGTCGCACGCGTTACTACTAAGTAATAGCTGTATCGCCTTATTGGTAGTGCGGCTGCCCGTGCTACTAGTGGGATTTAAACCCGCGCTACTACTAGGGTTTTCCCTAGTAGTGCGAGGTAGATGCAGTAGCCGGAAGTGGAGCGCCAAGTGTCAGGACACCCAGCCCAGTCGGCGTCGGAGTAGGCGATGAGGCTGGTGTCGGGTGATGCCGTCAGGATGAGACCCATAGCCGTGGTGTCGTGTATTTACTGGAGAATACGTTTCACCAGAGCCCAATGAGCGTCACGATGAGCGTGCATGTGAAGGCACACCTGCTAGACAACATACTGAATATCCGAACGTGTCAGTGTGAGGTAATGAAGAGCACCGATGATGGAGCAGTAGAAGGGAGCATCAGACGCCAGAGAGCCCTCGACGGCGGACACCTTAGCCTTCATATCGACAGGCATGGTAGCAGGCTTGCAGTTAAGCATGCTGGCTCGCTCCAGAAGCTCGCATGCATACTTCTACTGATGCAGGAAGAAGCTAGTGGCACGGCGGACCACCTTGATGCCGAGGAAGTAGTGGAGAGCCCACAAGTCCTTGAGGGCAAACTCGATGCCGAGGCGAGCTATGAGCTGCTGAAGTAGCACTGGCGAGGACGTAGTCAGGATGATGTCGTCGACATACAGGAGAAGGTACGCGGTGGCGGCACCCTGATGATAAACAAACAGGGAGGCGTCAGACCGTGTGGATCGGAACCCCTGCTGCTGAAGGAAGGCCGCGATCCGCTGGTACTAGGCCCGGGGTGCCTGCTTCAACCCATAGAGAGAACGGGAGAGTGGCACGTCCATTTTGCATCATGCTTTTATATCGATATTTATTGCATTATGGGCTGTTATTTCACATTATGTCACAATACTTATGGCTATTCTCTCTTATTTTACAAGGTTTACATAAGGAGGGAGAATGCCGGCAGCTGGAATTCTGGGCTGGAAAAGGAGCAAATATAAAACCTATTCTGCACAACTCCAAAAGTCCCGAAACTCCACGGAATACCTTATAATAAATAATGAAAAATCCTCGCCAAAGATGAAGACCAGGGGGCCCACACCCTTCCCACGAGGGTGGGGGCCTGGGGCGCCCCCCAACCTCGTGGGCCCCCTGGTGCCTCTTTGATGACCATCTTCTCCTATATGAAGTATTTCATCGAGAAAAAAATAAGAAGCAACCTTTCGGGACGAAACTCCGCCGCCACGAGGCGGAACCTTGGCGGATCCAATCTAGAGCTCCGGTAGAGCTGTTCTGCCGGGGAAACTTCCCTCCCGGAGGGGGAAATCATCGCCATCGTCATCACCAACGCTCCTCTCATCGGGAGAGGGCAATCTCCACCAACATCTTCATTAGCACCATCTCATCTCAAAACCCTAGTTCATCTCTTATATCCAATTCTTGTCTCCAAGTCCGGGATTGGTGCTAGTAGGTTGCTAGTAGTGTTAATTACTCCTTGTAGTTGATGCTAGTTGGTTTAATTGGTGGAAGATCATATGTTCAGATCCTTTATGCATATTATTACCCCTCTGATCATGAACATGAATATGCTTTGTGAGTAGTTACATTTGTTCCTGAGGACAAGGGAGAAGTTTTGCTATTAGTAGTCATGTGAATTTGGTATTCGTTCGATATTTTGATGAGATGTATGTTGTCTAGCCTCTAGTGGTGTTATGTGAACGTCGACTACATAACACTTCACCATTATTTGGGCCTAGAGGAAGGCATTGGGAAGTAATAAGTAGATGATGGGTTGCTAGAGTGACATAAGCTTAAACCCTAGTTTATGTGTTGCTTCGTAAGGGGCTGATTTGGATCCATATGTTTCATGCTATGGTTAGGTTTACCTTAATACTTTTGTTGTAGTTGCGGATGCTTGCAATAGAGGTTAATCATAAGTGGGATGCTTGTTCAAGTAAGAACAACACCCAAGCACCGGTCCACCCACATGTCAAATTATCAAAGTACCGAACGCAAATCATATGAACGTGATGAAAACTAGCTTGACGATATTCCCATGTGTCCTCGGGAGCGCTTTTCCTTATATAAGAGTTCGTCCAGGCTTGTCCTTTGCTACAAAAAGGATTGGGCCACCTTGCTGCACTTTATTTACTTTTGTTACTTGTTTCTCGTTACAAATTATCTTATCACAAAACTATCTGTTACCACTTATTTCAGTACTTGCAGAGAATAACTTGCTGAAAACCGCTTATCATTTCCTTCTGCTCCTCGTTGGGTTCGACACTCTTACTTATCGAAAGGACTATGATAGATCCCCTATACTTGTGGGTCATCAAGACTCTTTCCTGGCGCCGTTGCCGGGGAGTGAAGCGCCTTTGGTGGGTGGAATTTGGTAAGGAAAAATTTATATAGTGTGCTGAAATTTACTGTCACTTGTTACTATGGAAAGTAATCCTCTGAGGGGCTTGTTCGGGGTATCTTCACCCCGACCAGTAGAGCAAAGAGTTGCTCCTCAACCTACCGAACCTACTGAAAATGAAAATGAAAATGAAATTCCTTATGAGTATCCTTCAAGTATGATAGAAAAACTGCTAGCTAATCCTTTTACAGGAGATGGAACAAAGCATCCTGATGAACACCTAATATATGTGGATGAAGTTTGTGGATTATTTCAGCTTGCAGGTATACCCGATGATGTTGCTAAGAAGAAGGTCTTCCCTTTATCTTTGAAGGGAGACGCATTGATATGGTATAGGCTATGTGATGATACGAGATCATGGAATTATAGAAGATTGAAATTGGAATTTCATCAAAAGTATTACCCTATGCATCTTGTTCATCGTGATCGTAATTATATATATAATTTTTGGCCTCGCGAAGGAGAAAGCATCGCTCAAGCTTGGGGGAGGCTTAAATCAATGTTATATTCATGCCCCAATCATGAGCTTCCAAGAGAAACAATTCTTCAAAAATTTTATGCTCGGCTTTCTGAAAATAATCACACCATGCTCGATACTTCTTGTCCTGGCTCTTTTATGATGAAGACTATTGGATTTAGATGTGATTTATTGGATAGAATTAAACGCAACTCTGAAGATTGGGACCTCGACAATGGTAAGGAGTCAGGTATGACACCTAAGTTTGATTGTGTTAAATCTTTTATGGATACCGATGTTTTCCGTAAGTTTAGCACTAAATATGGACTTGATTCTGATATAGTAGCTTCTTTCTGTGAATATTTTGCTACTTATGTTGATCTCCCTAAGGAGAAGTGGTTTAAATATCATCCTCCCATAGAAGTAAAAGTAGCTGCACCTATTAAAGTTGAAGAAAAGACTATTACATATAATGATCCTATTGTTCCTACTTGTTATGTTGAGAAATCACCTTTCCCTGTTAGGATAAAGGATCATGCTAAAGCTTGAACTGTGGTTCATAAAAGCAATATTAAAGCATATACACCTCCTGAGCAAGTTACAATAGAACCTAATATTGCTATTGTTAAAGAGCTCTTGTCTGATAATATTGATGGGCATGTTATTCAGTTTTGCGGTGAAACTGCTAGAATTGCTAAACCTTGTGCTAAAGATAAACATAGACCTGTGGTAGGCGTGCCTGTTATTTCTGTTAAAATAGGAGAACATTGTTATCATGGCTTATGTGATATGGGTGCTAGTGCTAGTGTTATACCTTATGACTTGTATAAAGAAATCAAGAATGAAATTTCACCTGCTGAGTTAGAAGATATTGATGTCACAATTAAACTTGCTAATAGAGATACTATTTCAGTAGTGGGAATTGTTAGAGATGTTGAAGCCTTGTGCGGGAAAACTAAATATCCTGCTGATTTTCTTGTTCTTAGTTCCCCACAAGATAGCTTTTGTCCCATTATATTTGGTAGACCCTTCTTGAACACCGTTAATGCTAAGATAGACTGCGAAAAGAATGTTGTTACTATTGGCTTGGATGATATGACTCATGAATTTAATTTCTCTAAATTTAGTAAACAACACCGTGAAGAAGAATTGCCTAGCAAGGATGAAATTATTGGTCTTGCTTCTATTGCCGTACCTCCTAGTGATCCTTTAGAACAATATTTGCTAGACCATGAGAATGATATGTTTATGAATGAAAGAAGGGAAATAGATGAAGTATTCTTTAAACATGAACCTATGCTCAAACACAATTTGCCTGTTGAAATCCTAGGGGATCCTCCTCCACCTAAGGGTGATCCCGTGTTTGAGCTTAAACCGTTGCCTGATAATCTTGAATATGCTTATCTTGATGAAAAGAAGATATATCCTGTTATTATTAGTGCTAACCTTTCAGAGCATGAAGAAGAAAGATTATTGAAAACTCTGAAGAAGCACCATGCTGCTATTGGATATAATCTTGATGATCTTAAGGGCATTAGTCCCACTCTATGTCAACATAAAATAAATTTGGAAGCAGATGCCAAACCAGTTCGTGATCCTCAACAATGTCTGAATCCTAAAATGAAAGAAGTGGTAAGAAAAGAAATACTAAAGCTTCTGGAGGCAGGTATAATTTATCCCGTTGCCGATAGTCAGTGGGTAAGTCCTGTTCATTGTGTCCCTAAGAAGGGAGGTATTACTGTTGTTCCTAATGATAAAGATGAATTGATTCCACAAAGAATTATTACAGGTTATAGGATGGTAATTAATTTCCACAAATTAAATAAGGCTACTAAGAAAGATCATTACCCCTACCTTTTATCGATCAAATGCTAGAAATATTATGCAAACATACACGTTACTGCTTTCTAGATGGTTATTCTGGTTTCTCTCAAATACCTGTGTCGGCTAAAGATCAATCAAAGACTACTTTTACATGCCCTTTTGGTACTTTTTCTTATAGACGTATGCCTTTTGGTTTATGTAATGCACCTGCTACCTTTCAAAGATGCATGATGGCTATATTCTTTGACTTTTGTGAAAAGATTTGTGAGGTTCTCATGGACGACTTTTGCGTCTATGGATCTTCTTTTGATGATTGCTTGAGCAATCTTGATCGAGTTTTGCAGAGATGTGAAGAAACTAATCTTGTCTTGAATTGGGAAAAGTGCCACTTTATGGTTAATGAGGGTATTGTCTTGGGGCATAAAGTTTTTGAAAGAGGTATGGAAGTTGATAAAGCCAAGGTTAATGCTATTGAAAAGATGCCATATCCCAAGGACATCAAAGGTATAAGAAGTTTCCTTGGTCACGCCGGATTTTATAGGAGGTTCATTAAGGACTTCTCAAAAATTTCTCGGCCTCTGACTAATTTATTACAAAAAGGTATACCATTTGTCTTTGATGATGATTGTGTAGAAGCATTTGAAATACTTAAGAAAGCATTAGTCTCTGCACCTATTGTTCAGCCACCTGATTGGAATTTACCCTTTGAAATTATGTGTGATGCTAGCGATTATGCTGTAGGTGCTGTTCTAGGGCAAAGAGTTGATAATAAATTAAATGTTATCCATTATGCTAGTAAGACTCTAGACAATGCTCAAAGAAATTATGCTACTACTGAAAAAGAACTTTTAGCAGTTGTATTTGCTTGTGATAAGTTCAGACCTTATATTGTTGATTCTAAAGTAACTGTCCACACTGATCATGCTGCTATTAAATATCTTATGGAGAAGAAAGATGCTAAACCTAGACTTATTAGATGGGTTCTCTTGCTACAAGAATTTGATTTGCATATTGTTGATAGAAAAGAGCCGAGAACCCCGTTGCAGACAACTTATCTAGGTTAGAGAATGTTCTTGATGACCCACTACCTATTGATGATAGCTTTCCTGATGAACAATTAAATGTCATAAGTACTTCTCGGAGTACCCCTTGGTATGCTGATTATGCTAATTACATAGTTGCTAAATTTATACCACCTAGCTTCACATAC
This sequence comes from Triticum dicoccoides, assembly GCF_002162155.2. Classification (NCBI taxonomy): domain Eukaryota; kingdom Viridiplantae; phylum Streptophyta; class Magnoliopsida; order Poales; family Poaceae; genus Triticum; species Triticum dicoccoides. Next base: position 707,177,829 of record NC_041388.1, on the reverse strand, counting down.
CAACAAAAGAAAAAGTTCTTCTATGATTTGAGACATTACTTTTGGGATGACCCACATCTTTATAAAGAAGGAGTAGATGGTGTTATTAGACGTTGTGTACCTGAGCATGAACAGGAACAGATCCTACGCAAGTGCCACTCCGAAACTTATGGAGGACACCACGCGGGAGATAGAACTGCACATAAGGTATTGCAATCTGGTTTTTATTGGTCTACTCTCTTCAAGGATGCCCGTAAGTTTGTCCTATCTTGTGATGAATGTCAAAGAATTGGTAATATTAGTAGACGTCAAGAAATGCCTATGAATTATTCACTTGTTATTGAACCGTTTGATGTTTGGGGCTTTGATTATATGGGACCTTTTCCTGCCTCTAATGGACATACACATATTTTAGTTGCTGTTGATTACGTTACTAGGTGGGTAGAAGCTATTACAACTAGTAGTGCTGATCATAACACTTCTATTAAAATGCTTAAAGAAGTTATTTTTCCGAGGTTTGGAGTCGCTAGATATTTAATGACTGATGGTGGTTCACATTTTATTCATGGTGCTTTCCGTAAAATCCTTGCTACATATGATGTCAATCATAGAATTGCATCTCCGTATCACCCACATTCTAGTGGTCAAGTAGAATTGAGTAATAGAGAACTCAAATTAATTTTGCAAAAGACTGTCAATAGGTCTAGAAAGAATTGGTCCAAGAAACTTGATGATGCATTATGGGCCTATAGAACTGCATATAAAAATCCTATGGGTATGTCTCCGTATAAAATGGTATATGGAAAAGCATGTCACTTACCTCTCGAACTAGAACATAAGGCATATTGGGCTATTAAAGAGCTCAACTATGATTTCAAACTTGCCGGTGAAAAGAGGTTATTTGATATTAGCTCACTTGATGAATGGAGAACCCAAGCTTATGAAAATGCCAAGTTGTTTAAAGAAAAGGTTAAAAGATGGCATGACAAAAGGATACAAAAGCGTGAGTTTAATGTAGGTGATTATGTATTGCTATACAACTCTCGTTTAAGATTTTTTGCAGGTAAACTTCTCTCTAAATGGGAAGGCCCCTATGTTATCGAGGAGGTCTATCATTCCGGTGCCATAAAAATCAACAACTTCGAAGGCACATATCCGAAGGTGGTAAACGGTCAAAGAGTCAAACATTATATCTCAGGTAATCCCATAAATGTTGAAACCAATATTATTGAAACCGTAACCCCGGAGGAATACATAAGGTACACTTTCCAGAACGTTTTAGACTCCGAAAAGGAATAGGTATGTGGTACGGTAAGTAAACCGACTCCAAAACAATTTTTAAGGCAATATTTCTCCGTTTTGGAATATTTAGAAAAATAGAAAATTAAGCAGCAGTCCGAGAAGGACACGAGGGCCCCACGAGGGTGGAGGGCGCGCCCCCCTACCTCGTGAGCTGCTCGTGTGCCTTCTGGACTCCGTTTTCTTACAGAACACGTATTTTGGTCGGTAAAAATTCACTATATATTCTCCCGAAGGTTTTGACTCCCGTATCACGCAATTATCCTCTGTTTTTTGTTTCAAGTTGTCCCGCTGCAGATTAAATCAACATGTCTTCCCAGGATTTGTAAGGAGAAAGCTATGTGGATGATTACTTAGCTAATCCTAAGTTTTATGGAGATGTGGAGCACGAAGGTTGGACCACGGAGGAAGAAGAGGACTATGAACCCAATGGGAAGGAGGAGACGAGCTCAGATGAAGATAAAGCCCTATTACCTCAACCTGAGGATATTCATGTGGAGTTCAAAAAGTCAAGTCTCCCTGATAGGGTAAAGAAACCAAAATTTGAGTTTATCCCTTTTCGTCTCTTGCAGGAAAATAAGCAGGACCTATGCAAAAAGATATTAACCCTGGAGTGGGAGATTGATGATCTGAGGGATCAAAATGCCGTCCTCAAGCGTAAATTAAGGGAGAAGTCTATGCCATCAACTAAGTCAACAACACCTCCACCTTCTTCACCAACAAAGGAGATATAATAACATGGGTATGGGCACTCCCCTTGGCAACCGCCAAGCTTGGGGGAGGTGCCCCGGTATCGTATCACAATCACAACTCCTATCTTTACCGTTTTCCTTAGTTCGATCCTATTAGTAGTATTTTGATCTAGTAGAATAAAGTTTATGGCATGATCTAGTTTAAGGTTTTTATTTATGATCTCTCTATGTAATCGAGTCTGTGAGCTATATAATAAAGATTAGTGTTGGGTCAAGGGCTTGATTCTTTTGCCATGATCCCAAATAAAAGAAAAGAAAATAGAAAAATAATAAGAAGAAACAAAAGTTCATATTGATCTTATTGATAGTAATGACTTCACATAGAAAGAGTGTGATGATTAAAAGTTGTTGGGAGTTGGCAGACATAGCTTTGGTCATCGTTGCAATTAATAGGAAGTAATAAGGAAAGATAAGTTTCACATATAAATATACTATTATTGACATCTTTTATGATTGGGAGCACTCATCAAAATATGACATGCTAAAGAGTTGATGTTGGACAAGGAAGACAACGTAATGGGTTATGTTTTCTTATATCTGAGATAAAGTATGTTGTCATGGATCATCCAACATGTTGAGCTTGCCTTTCCCCCTCTTGCTAGCCAAATTCTCAGTACCAAGTAGAGATACTACTTGTGCTTCCAAATACCCTTAAACCAGTTTTGCCATGAGAGTCCACCATATCTACCTATGGATTGAGTAAGATCCTTCAAGTAAGTTGTCATTGGTGCAAGCAATAAAAATTGCTCTAAATATGTATGATTAGTGTGGGAGAAATAAGCTTTATACGATCTTGTGATGTGGAAGTAATAAAAGCGACGGACTGCATAATAAAGGTTCATATCACAAGGGGCAATATAAAGTGACGTTCTTTTGCATTAAGATTTTGTGCATCCAACCATAAAAGCGCATGGCAACCTCTGCTTCCCTCTGTGAAGGGCCTATCTTTTATTATTATCTTCTACCTTATGCAAGTGTCATGGTGATCTTCACCTTTCCTTTTTCATTTTATCCTTTGGCAAGCCCAACATGTTGGAAAGAACCTAATATAT
>NC_041388.1:707171239-707174442 GCF_002162155.2 Triticum dicoccoides | reverse complement strand
AAAAGGTTGTGGGGCGAAACTATAAGCCCCTATCTTTCTCTGTGTCCGATTAAAACTCCGTAACCACAAGTATTGCGTGAGTGTTAGCAATTATGAAGGACTAGATGATAGTTGAGTATGTGGACTTGCTTTTTAGCTCTGACATAGACTCTTTCTGATGTTATGATAAATTGCAATTGCTTCAATGACTGAGGTTATAGTTTGTTGGTTCTCAATAAGGTTTCTGATTCATACTTCTGCATTGTGAATAGATCATCACTTGAACATAAGTAATCATATGACAATATCTATGTATGTTGCTGTTATGAGAATAATCATGATGCCTTCATGTCAGTATTTTATTTTTATCGACGCCTCTACCTCTAAACATGGGGACATATTTATTGTTATCGGCTTTCGCTTGAGGACAAGCCAGGTCTAAGCTTGGGGGAGTTGATACGTCCATTTTGCATCATGCTTTTATATCGATATTTATTGCATTATGGGCTGTTATTTCACATTATGTCACAATACTTATGGCTATTCTCTCTTATTTTACAAGGTTTACATAAGGAGGGAGAATGCCGGCAGCTGGAATTCTGGGCTGGAAAAGGAGCAAATATTAGAGACCTATTCTGCACAACTCCAAAAGTCCTGAAACTCCACGGAATACCTTATAATAAATAATGAAAAATCCTCGCCAAAGATGAAGACCAGGGGGCCCACACCCTTCCCATGAGGGTGGGCCCCCCCAGGGCGCGCCCCCTACCTCGTGGGCCCCCTGGTGGCTCTCCGATGACCATCTTCCCCTATATGAAGTCTTTCGTCGAGAAAAAAATAAGAAGCAACCTTTCGGGACAAAACTCCGCCACCACGAGGCGGAACCTTGACGGATCCAATCTAGAGCTCCGGCAGAGCCGTTCTGCCGGGGAAACTTCCCTCCCGGAGGGGGAAATCATTGCCATCGTCATCACCAACGCTCACCTCATCAGGAGACGGCAATCTCCATCAACATCTTCATCAGCACCATCTCATCTCAAAACCCTAGTTCATCTCTTGTATCAAATTCTTGTCTCCAAGTCCGGGATTGGTGCTAGTAGGTTGCTAGTAGTGTTAATTACTCCTTGTAGTTGATGCTAGTTGGTTTAATTGGTGGAAGATCATATGTTCAGATCCTTTATGCATATTATTACCCCTCTGATTATGAACATGAATATGCTTTGTGAGTAGTTACGTTTATTCCTGAGGACAAGGAAGAAGTCTTGCTATTAGTAGTCATGTGAATTTGGTATTCGTTCAATATTTTGATGAGATGTATGTTGTCTAGCCTCTAGTGGTGTTATGTGAATGTCGACTACATAACACTTCACCATTATTTGGGCCTAGAGGAAGGCATTGGGAAGTAATAAGTAGATGATGGGTTGCTAGAGTGACAGAAGCTTAAACCCTACTTTATGCGTTGCTTCGTAAGGGGCTGATTTGGATCCATATGTTTCATGCTATGGTTAGGTTTACCTTAATACTTTTGTTGTAGTTGCGGATGCTTGCAATAGAGGTTAATCATAAGTGGGATACTTGTTGAAGTAAGAACAACACCCTAGCACCGGTCCACCAACATGTCAAATTATCAAAGTACCGAACGCAAATCATATGAACGTGATGACAACTAGCTTGACGATATTCCCATGTGTCCTCGGGAGCACTTTTCCTTATATAAGAGTTCGTCCAGGCTTGTCCTTTGCTACAAAAAGGATTGGGCCACCTTGCTGCACTTTATTTACTTTTGTTACTTGTTTCTCGTTACAAATTATCTTATCAGAAAACTATCTGTTACCACTTATTTCAGTACTTGCAGAGAATACCTTGCTGAAAACCGCTTATCATTTCCTTCTGCTCCTTGTTGGGTTCGACACTCTTTCTTATCAAAAGGACTACGATAGATTCCCTATACTTGTGGGTCATCAGAGAGCAGGCACACGTGGTCCGGATGGTTGGTGTCGACGAAACCAGTAGGCTGCTGACAAAACACCTGCTCGACAATTTGTCCATGCAAGAAAGCATTGGACACATCGAGCTAGTGCACTGGCCAGGCGCGAGAAGCAGCGATCTAGAGGACGGTGCGAATCGTGCCCGGTTTGACAACCATGGCGAAGGTGTCGGTGAAGTCCACGCTGACGCGCTGGTGGAAGCCGCGCACCACCCAATGCGCCTTGTAGCGCGCAAGAGAACCGTCGGGATGAGTCTTGTGGCGGAAAATCCACTTGCCAGTGATGATATTGGCACGAGGAGGCCGCGGGACAAGCTGCCACGTACGGCTGTGCTGCAAGGTGTCGAAATCCTCACACATCGCATCTACCCAGTTCGGATCCCGAAGGGCTGCGCGAGCGGAATTGGGGAACGGGGACGGGGCCGAGGTAAACGTGGCGCACGCGTACTCGTCGGAGGTGTAGCACGTGCTAGGACAAAATGTCCCAGTCCGAGCCCAAGTGACCACACCGGTGAGAGGTGCGGCCGCAGCTGGTGGAGCCAAGAGGGGAACGGCGAGGAGGAAATAGAGCCGGTCTCCGGGGCTCCGAGGGATCCCCCGCGGCGGCGCCTGAGGCAGCGGTGGCGGGGACAACCGAAGGGGCCGTGACGATGGGGACAGCCGAGGGGGCCGCAGCGACGGGGGCGGCCGCGGGGGCCTCGGCGTCGGGGGCGTTGCAGGACACTACAAAAAAAGACACATCCGTGACATTTTGGGCTGAACAATTTTTTTCTGTCATACATATGACACTTCTATGACGATAATTGTGACGAAACCCGGTATCATCATAGATGTGGTGGGCTCCTACTTCTATGACAAAAAATCATGACAGAAAATTGGGCTTTTCGTCCTGGGCGGGCCGGAGACGCAGCTGGGTGACATTCTTTGGGCCGTCCATGACGGAAAAAACCGTGGTAGAAGCGAGGGGGAGGAAAATTTTGGGGAGTTCCCGATTACGGTGGGAGGTCGGGGGCCGAGCGATGCGCGTTTCTCTCGTACACGTACGCGCGTGTGTGCGAGGCGTTGGCTCTAACTGAACCCGAGCGAGCCGTTGGGCTCTAACTGAACCCGAGCAATTGCACTGCAGGCTACGCGTTACTGAACCCGAGCGATCGATCGATGGATATTAACTGAACCCGATCAAGTGATTCCTTTGCTACTGCTGCTAACTGAAGCCGATCGATGCTGCCTCTGGGAT
>NC_041388.1:707114927-707171027 GCF_002162155.2 Triticum dicoccoides | reverse complement strand
GGTGGCGTTGCCTCTGGATGAACAAGACCCCGTGGTGCGGTGGAGGGCTGGATGAACAGTAGACGGTGGAGGGGTGCCCGTGGAGGGGTGGTTGAACAGGACCCCGTGGTGTGGAGGGCTGGATGAATAGTAGACGGTGGAGGGGTGGTTGAACAGTAGCTGGTGGAGTAGCGCGCGGTGGAGGTTGGATCAACAGGAGCCCGTGGAGGCTGGAGGAGGTCGACGGTGGAGATGAACAGTATCCCGTGGAGTCCCATTTTACGCTACGCCACACCCCTCTTGATGAACAGGACCCCCGTTTCGACCGTAGGATGTCCGTTTCGTCCGTTTTGCGGTATGCCACACCCCTCCTCATCAACAGGACCCCCGTTTCGACCGTAGGAGGTCCGTTTCATCCGTTTTGCGGTACGCCAGACCCCTCCCGATCAATAGGACCCCCGTTTCGACCGTAGGAGGTCCGTTTCCTCCGTTTTGCGATACGCCAGACCCCTCCCGATCAACAGGACCCCGTTCAGGCCTCGTTTCGATCGCCTGTTCCGTCCAAGCCCTCCCGATGAACACGACCACACATTCCGTTCCGACCTAGCCGGTTGGCTCCCACATGTTCCGTTGCCTCCTGATGAACACGACGCATTTCGTTGCCTCCCCATGAACACGACGATGACGCTGCCTCCCCTTGAACACGACGACGACACTGTTTGTCCGTTCCGACCCAGCTGTCGGTGTCAAAACCGGCGGATCTCGGGTAGGGGGTCCTGAACTGTGCGTCTAGGCCGGATGGTAACATGAGGCAGGGGACACGAAGTTTTACCCAGGTTCGGGCCCTCTTGATGGAGGTAAAACCCTACGTCCTGCTTGATTAATATTGATGATATGGGTAATACAAGAGTTGATCTACCACGAGATCAGAGAGGCTAAACCCTAGAAGCTAGCCTATGGTATGATTGTTGATGTGTATGTTGTCCTACGGACTAAAACCCCCTGGTTTATATAGACACCGGATAGGGTTAGGGTTACATAGAGTCGGTTACAATGGTAGGAGATCTGAACATCCGTATCGCCAAGCTTGCCTTTTACGCCAAGGAAAATCCCTTCCGGACACGGGACGGAGTCTTCAATCTTGTATCTTCATAGTTCAGGAGTCCGGCTGAAGGTATAGTTTGGCTATCCGAACACCCCCTAATCCAGGACTCCCTCAGTAGCCCCTGAACCAGGCTTCAATGACGACGGGTCCGACGTGCAAATTGTCTTCGGCATTGCAAGGCGGGTTCCTCCTCCAAGTACTTCATAGAAGATCTTAAACACAAAGATAGTGTCCGGCTCTGCAAAATAAGCTTCCATATACTTCCATAGAGAGAATAATATTTACACAAATCTAATCTGCTGACGTATCCCGTGGGGCGACACACCACGGCCGAGCCTTTATCAGAGTCATTTAATTACCCACCTCAGCGTGGTATGCGAGGTGGTCCCCTTGGCAGGTCTTGTAAAAACAGAGATCGTGTCCCCTTATTATGGGATTCTCATCAATACGGGCGTGGGTAACCCAACCACTTCTAGGACTCCTAGATCATAGGAAAGTCCAAACGGACACGGGGAGGACGCTTGATATCCACCCTCTTTATAAAGGGGCAAAGCTTTTACCTTTTCCCTCCCGTGCTTAATCGAATCCTTCCCCCGCCTCAAGCTCAAACGCCCAAGGCTCAAGTCAGGTGCTCCGAACCTTCAGTCATGTCCGGATCCAGCCTTCAAGGCCGATGGATGCCCTCCTCCGTCATGGAAGAAGACATCAAAAAGTTGAGGGAGGCCAGGTATCTGACCGCTGAAATGTCGCATCGGCTGCCTCCCCGGGGGCAGGCCGTCCCTTCTCCCAAACCCAACGAGAGCGTCGTGTTTGTATCCCACTTCTTCCGAGGTCTAGGTTTTGCTCTGGATCCTTTCGTCAGGGGCTTGATGTTTTATTACGGGCTAGATTTCCATGATCTAGCTCCGGACTCCTTCTTGCATATCACGACCTTTGTTGTCGTATGCGAGGCCTTCCTCTGAGTTACCCCCCACTTTGGCTTATGGCTCAAGACCTTTGAAGTAAAGCCAACAGTGATCGAAGGGCAACATGCAGAGTGTGGAGGCGCCTTAATACGCAAGATGACAGGAGCTCCATGGCCCAAAGGTTCCATCCCAGAGGTGTCTGCATTGTGGCAACAGGAGTGGTTCTACGTCACGACTCCTAGAAGCGCCAAGTGGGTGGCCGCCCCCGTTTTTCGCTCGGGCCCTCCACCACGACTGATGTCATGGATCAGTAGAGGACTGAGCTGGGGTCCAGCCAAGGACGTGCCTTTACTGCAGAGCCGCATTCGAGATCTCTTCAACGACGATCTCATTTTGGTTGCAGTAGCACAAGTTATGCTGGTTCATCAAGTCCAGCCTTGCAAACATCGGCCCCTTCGCTTGTGGGAGTTCAATCCCGAGGGTCCGCGTGCCATTCAAAATTTTCTCGGCCTAACGCACGAGGATATGTATAAGTCATTCTTCGGACCTCAAGTAGAGTGTCCGGAAATCACCGAGGACGTGGGCCTGAGCAGTAACCGCGCCGCCGAACAGGTAAGGAATTTTCTGGCTGAACATATTATCTCTCCTTTGTTACGAAGTTATTTCTGAGAGTTTGCTTTTTCGAGCAGGACTGGCTAACAAAGGCGAAGTTGATTCGGTGTTCGGACCCCCTCCCTGAGGGTTTGGAGAATCCGGTATTGGAAAAGATGCTCCTGACCGCACCTTGCCCGGATCCCTTGAAGGAAGCTACTGTGGAGGGTAATGCGAGCGGACGCGGGCCCCCAACGCTGCCTATTCTAACCGAGGGAGCGAGCGTCTTTGTGAAGGAAGACGACCGGAAGAGGAAAAGGACTGCGCCCGGGAATTCGGAAGCCGAAGCTTTCAAACGGGAGAAGAAATCTTCCACCGAGGGCCCTACCTTCGGGGGCGCTGCTGCCGCACAAAGTCCGCGGGGGGATCAATTCTCCCGGGAGTCGTAAGTGACCCGAAAACTTTAATAGTACATATATGCCATCCTTTTCTTCTGAGAAAATAACCACCGCATATATTTGTGCAGTTGGGGCCTTAGCCCCTCTCAAATGAGCTCGTCTTCGGGGGATCTTCTTCCAGAGATGATGGAGAGCGATACGCCTCCTCCGGACTCCTCCGCTCCGGAAGCGGGCGACCCTGAAGTGTCGTCACGGAGGGCCTCTCCGAGTGCGGAGAGGCCAGGAGGTGATCCAATTGATCCTCGAGGCTCCCAGTGTCCGGCTCTCGAAGAGAGTAGACAAAAGAGTCCGGCACTGTCTAGTGTGCGATCGGACGTTCTGAGGGAGTTGGTCGGGCGAGCGGCCATCTCAGATGATCACCGTGTGCTGATGAATATGGTGATGGAGAGGATATCGTCCGCCGAAAGTGGATTGCATGAAGCTTTTATGAGTCTACTGACAATCTTTGAGGTACGTAAAAAGGAATGTGTAATAGTCCTGCACATGTTAGGTGTGCCCTATGTAGATAGTAGCCCTTGAGACTCTGGTTGTCGTCGGAAACGATGACGAACGGAGGATCATACTCCCAGGTAATAACCATACCGCCTTTATGTGCAGGAGATGGAAACTCCGGTGGTCAGCCGGACTAGCCAGTTTGCCTGTTTAGAACGGCAGTTGGATGAGGCAGATGCCGACATCGAGCTTGTTAACAGAAGGCTTGACGAGGCGCAGGGTAAGTATCCTTGTCTGGTAAACGCCACATAGGAAGAGTATGATGCCAATGTTTTTAACATGTTATGACTGCAGATGGAGCTGCCACTGTTGAAGCCTTGCGGGCGGAACTTTCCCGAGCCAAGGAACAAGCAAGATTGGGTAATGCGGCTGCTTTGAAGGCGGCCGAAGAGTTGCGAGTCGAGAAGGCCGCACATGGCGAGAGCCGGAAGAAGATGGCCAATATGGCCGTAGAATTAAAAGCCGCCATAGACCGTTGCTGGGCTCTTGAAAAGGAGAACCAGGCGAAGGCGTCGGACCTTGAGAAGGCTGCTGTAACGGGGAAAGACCTCCGCTCTGCTATGAGGGCAAAGAAGGAGGAGCTGCGGGAAGCCGGGGATATTGTAGCCGGGAAGTCCTTTATGCCGCAGAGGAAGTACGGAGATCCACGGTATGCCCCTCTGGATCGGCCGTGGAGTTCGGAGGATGCGTATATGGATCTGGCGGCGAGCGCTGCCGATGCGGCCAAGTACTTCCAGAGTCAGACGGACCGTGAAGTAGACCAGCTATTTTGGTAGCAATTCCTTTCTCCCGAGCGTCCGCTTTCATTGACGGACCAATTAGCCGAATGGGCCGAACTAAATAGGTTGTCCGGACTCTCCATGAGGTCTGTTGTGGATCAACTATGGCCGGGAAGGTCAAAACCGAGCAGCTATTTCAGCTTGGTGCAGCAGGTCCTCGATGTGGTACCGCGCATAAACGCGATGAAGAGGTCGGCGTGCATAGAAGGCGCACGGATGGCCTTTGCCCGTGCTAAAGCATACTGGGCAGAGATGGATGCTACCACTGTTGCGGCGCAGGATTCGGCCATAGGTCGAAGGGCTGCTGAGCACTACTTTGAGGAAGTTCTTGAGGGTGCTCGTTTGATAGAGACCTAGTGCTCAAAAAATATTATGTTTGAATGATATGTAATCTCATTGTAAGCGAAATGCTTTTTAGATTTTTATGAGGCTACTTTTATACTTTTGCCTGAAAGTAATGTGATGCCTCCTGGGCGGCCGTTTATGTATACATGTGTATAACCTGAAAGATTGCAGTCATCGGCTTCAATCCCCATGCATATAATGTGGAGGTGTTCGCAAAAACACACGTTCACACTTAACCCAACGTCTTGGTCCTATTAAGGAGGTGATAGCGGAGCGAGCAAGGCAACCGGACTATAATGCTTTAACACTTTCACTTAGGCATAGGAGTTTGACAGTGGGGCTACTAGATAGCCCCTGGTGGCTCCGGACTCTCCCGATCCCGGGGTGCGTATATGCCTGGCCGGAAAGCAGCCCTTCGTTAAGGCGGAGGAATTCTAACATTCCCATGGGTCATCGAGTGGTTGACCAGTCTCACGCTAGATCATGACAGTCAGTTTTCGGCTTTCTCTACTGAGGTGCTCGTCCGGATGAACCAGGGCACAATCGCAGTAGTTCTCCTGGTGCTACCTTAACCGGTAAAGCGGAACGTAAGGCACCAAAACACAGGAGCCGGGCAAACCCAACATTTGACCAAAGACAATGATTCGGAGCTGATGCATATAGGGCCAAACTCGCGATGCCGAACACTCCCTAGGGTATTCGGTGGTATAATCCGGGCCTGAAGAATGGCCTTTGTAAGAAGCCCCTTGTGTCCTGGTACATGCATTGTTCTGGCGTGGCCACATGCCAAGACGTCAGCATCCTTCCCAACGGTGGATATGTAGCAACAAGAGACAGTAAAAAAGGTTTACGCAGGGTCTTAATCTAAAAAGAATCCTTGGGTCGGGTCCCTGCTGCATGTCTCCGCCTGTGTCTCCGTTGTGCCGTATCCTGGACGGGTGTAGCACCATGATCATGTGTAAAAGAGAGGAATTTAGGTAAAGAGGTTGTCGTGCAAAAGGATAGTTTTCTAAAGAAACCATGTATAATTCAAGATAAGAAGAAATCGCCACTCGTCTGCGTGCGTTGAGCCCCTTGTACTTTTGAAAGATAGGGGTGTGACCGTTTATTCGATATGAGTAGCGGCGCCAGACTTGATTAGTTGTGTCTGAGGTTTTGACGACCTATTGGATGCTTTTGCTGGTCCGGGCACCTTTAGTGTGCGGCTGCCAAGGCAGCCTCACTTTCTTCGGCGCGCAGAGATCGCTTGATACTTCCGTGCACTGAAATGGTGCCACGTGGACCGGGCATCTTGAGTGTTAGGGAGGCATAGTGTGGTATTGCATTAAAGCGAGTGAAAGCTTCACGTCCGAGTAGTGCTTGATAGCCACTTTTAAACGGAGTGATGTGGAAAGTTAAATGCTCGCGAGGGAAGTTATCGGGGGAGCCGAATATAACTTGTAGTAGGAGGGAGCCCGTACAACGAGCCCCTGGGCCTGGCGTTACTCCTTTAAAGGTAGTATTGCTATGGAGAATTTGTGTTGGGTCTAACCCCATCCTGTGGATTGTATCCTGATATATTAGGTTTAGGCTACTGCCGCCATCCATCAAGACTCGTGTGAAGTGGTATCCGCCAATTACTGGGTCTAGTACCAGTGCAACCTATCCTGCATGTCGGATACTTGATGCGTAATCACGATGGTCGAAGGTGATCGGTTGAGACGACCAGTGGCGGGACTTCGCGGTGACAGGCACTTGGGTAAATTTTTCAGGGAGTGCCACATTGTTTTTTCTCTTGATCGCGTGTAACACGTTTACTGTTTTGACTTTGGGTGGAAATTTCTTTTGTTCCCCTTTGTCTTGTTTGGGAGGTTCGTCCTCGTCTTCACTTGGTGTATCCTCCCCCTTGTGTATGGCGTTAAGCTTGCCGGACTGCTTGAAGACCCAACATTCTCTGTGGGTATGATTAGCAGGTTTGCTGGGGGTACTATGGATCTGACATACTTGGTCCAGAATTTTGTTGAGGCTGGACAGTTCATCCCTGGTGCCTTTGGAGGGCGGCTTTTGTTTTGGCCGAGGGACTTTGAATCCGGCATTTACTGCCGTGCCCTTCGTGCTGTCTTCTTTATTCCGGCGTTTGTTATTGCTGTTGCGCCGTAATTTCCCATTTCCATCTCTAACTTCAGATGTACTGGGGTCGCTGGTGCTGCATCTGGCTAGCCAGTTGTCCTCACCCGCGCAAAAGCAGGTCATGAGGTTTGTTAATGTGGCCATCGTTCTCAGTTTGTTTTGGCCGAGGTGTCTGACGAGCCATTCGTCGCGGACGCTGTGCTTGAAAGCCGCTAAGGCTTCGGCGTCCGGGCAGTCGACAATCTGGTTCTTTTTAGTAAGAAACCTATTCCAAAGCTTTTGGGCTGACTCTCCGGGCTGTTGAGTTATGTGACTCAGGTCGTTCGCATCCGGAGGTCGGACATAAGTCCCTTGAAAGTTTGCCCGAAAGGCGTCTTCGAGCTCTTCCCAACTTCCAATGGAGCTTTCGGGGAGGCCTTTGAGCCAGTGACGAGCTGGCCCTTTGAGTTTGAGAGGTAAGTACTTGATGGCATGGAGATCATCCCCTCGAGCCATATCTATATGGAGGATATAGTCCTCAATCCAGACCCCAGGGTCTGTTGTTCCGTCGTATGCCTCTATGTTTACGGGCTTGAATCCCTCTGGAAATTCATGGTCTAGCACCTCATCGGTGAAACATAGGGGGTGTGCGGCACCCCTGTAGCTGGGTGTGCCGTGTTGTTCAGATGTTTGTTTTGTTGCATTGTATGCTGGGGCGCGCTTGCGTGGTCCATAGATGGATCTTGTTGCACCATCCTTTGGGTGCGAGCCCTCGCATGGGTCGGGTGTTGCATTGTGAGCGGCATTGAATGCCGTTCTGTGGTGGTAGAGGGGTCGTCTATCCGACCAGGTGGCTGCTTTGATATTTGGTTGTGGGGGGTCTGAGGCCTCCTCATTGAATTCGGGTAGCAGCTTCCGCTTTGGGTAGCTCTTGGAGGGGCGATTGTCGCCGTACCTTGCTACAGTGTTGAGTATTTTGCTCCATCTGAATTGGAGTGTGTCTTGCGCGGCCTTGAGCCTTCGCTTCTGCTTTTTGAGGCTCCTCGCGGTGGCAACAAGCCTTTTACGGGCGTTCTACTGCTCCGGGTGCCTGTCCGGCGTTATGTCGTCCGGACCATTATCCTTGATAGGGTTTGTTTGTTCGTGTTGATTATCCGGATTGCCGTTGTTCGACAGCGGTTCGCCCTGCTCCAGCGTTGGGTCTGTGTGATCGCTATTTCTGTCGGGGCGGGATTTGGGGCGGCGCTTGCGTCACCGCTTTGACTGCTTTTCGAGTGAACAATCCTTTGGTGCGTCCTTCCACTCTTTGTCGTCATCTTTTGGTGCGTCCACCATGTATACGTCGTATGATGAGGTGGCGTTCCAGGGCTCAATAGGCGCTGGTTCTTTATCGTCTCCTTCATCGGCGTCCATACCGTCAATGTCGTCGGAGTCGAAGTCGAGCATGTCGGTTAAGTCGTCGACAGTGGCTACGAAGTGGGTGGTGGGTGGGTTTTGAATTTCTTCATCGTCCGTACCCCAACCTTGCTGACCGTAGTCCGTCCAGGGCTCTCCTGATAAAGAGAGAGACTTCAATGACTTCAGGATATCGCCGAAAGGCGAGTGCTGAAAGACGTCCGCGGCTGTGAACTCCATGATCGGCGCCCAATCGGATTCGATCGGCAGGGGCGCGGAGGGTTCGGAGTGTGGAGAAGAATCCGGCTCCATGGAGTCACAAGTCTTGCAGAGTATGGGGCTGGTGTTTGGCTCAACCGCCGTTGGGATTACAGCCCCCGAGGTGGCGTCCAACCGCCCATCCTCGATCGGCGCGGTTGGCTCCGAACTAAGGGTCGGAGCCAATGCGGGTGCGGCCTCCAGGGCACTGTTCGGCGGCAGAGCTAGATCATGCTCGTCGTGACAGAGCAGAGCGCTCGGCAGTGGTTTGAATCCGTTGAAGATCAAGTCCCCGCGGATATCGGCCGTATAGTTTAAACTTACGAATCTGACCTGATGGCCAGGGGCGTAGCTTTCGATCTGCTCTACATGGCCAAGTGAATCGGCCCGTAGTGGGAAGCCGCCAAAGACGAAGATCTGTCCGGGGAGGAAGGTCTCACCCTGTACTGCATCGCCATTGATGATCGTAGGAGCCATCGGGCCTGACGGCGACGGCACAGAGGAACTCTCAATGAAAGCACCAATGTCGGTGTCAAAACCGGCGGATCTCGGGTAGGGGGTCCCGAACTGTGCATCTAGGCCGGATGGTAACAGGAGGCAGGGGACACAAAGTTTTACCCAGGTTCGGGCCCTCTTGATGGAGGTAAAACCCTACGTCCTGCTTGATTAATATTGATGATATGGGTAATAGAAGAGTTGATCTACCACGAGATCAGAGAGGCTAAACCCTAGAAGCTAGCCTATGGTATGATTGTTGATGTGTATGTTGTCCTACGAACTAAACCCCCCCAGTTTATATAGACACTAGATAGGGTTAGTGTTACATAGAGTCGGTTACAATGGTAGGAGATCTGAACATCCGTATCGCCAAGCTTGCCTTCTACGCCAAGGAAAATCCCTTCCGGACACGGGACAGAGTCTTCAATCTTGTATCTTCATAGTCCAGGAGTCCGACTGAAGGTATAGTTCGGCTATCCGAACACCCCCTAATCCAGGACTCCCTCACCAGCCATGTACACGAGCCCTGGCCATACGTATGCGCGAGTAGACGTTCGAGACCCTGTCCATATGTACGTACGTGGCCGTATTTTCTTTCTTGCACCCTGGCCACTGTATGTACATGTACATGCTACGTGCGCGCCTCTACTACGACACGTGCGTGCCTCTACTATGACACGTGCACGCCTCTACATCGACCCGTATATATGTACGTACACGTTCGCGACCAGAATGACAACGCTACGTACGCTTCGACCAGGTGGGTCCCGACTGTTAGGCACTTCCTTGCGTGTGAAGATGTAGCTGGTGGGTCCCAGCAGTCAGGGGGGCAAATTGTTTTGTTTTTTTTGCCCGGACGCACTTCCTTGCGTGCGAAGGTGTAGCTGGTGGGTCCCAGCAGTCAGGAGGAAACATTTTTTTCGCGAAATACGGTGGCCCGTCCGGTGGGTCCCCGCTGTCAGGTGGAGGAATAATTATTTTGCACATAATAAGGAGGCACTTCCTTGCTGCGGCCGTGGACCCAGCTGTCAGCCTCTCCACGTACATTCCATGTCCGATGGAAGCCGTTCCTTGACCATGTTGACCACGCCGCACCGAGAGCACCAGGGCGGTGGACGACGACGAGGCCTAGGAAGGGGACAACGCGGAGCCGGGGAAGACGCGGCAGTGGATGCCCATGCGTAGAGGAGTACGAGGCTTCACTGGTTCGCTGCGGTGTGAGGCTGCCATCGCCGCAGAATAACAGGGGGTGTGGCCGAGTAGAGGGATGGCCTGGCCAGCGGTGGGAGTAGTAGGGGGCGGTGAGGCCTCCGCCGCATCGCATACGGCCACGGGAGGCAGGAGCACGAGGCACGACCGGCGCTGGTTTGGGCGACTGGAGCAAGAAGACCAGAGGTTGAAGAAGCACTACGGCCGTTGGATGGACATCGTACAGTCACTGGAGCTAGAATCGTGCATATATTGACTAACTTGAGAAAGCCCTCCGTCCCCGTCAACTTAGTAGGCCCACAAGTCAGCCTGCCACTATACTGGGTCCCAGCTAACAGGGGGAGTATTCATTTTTTGTGCGTAATAAGGAGGCACTTCCTTGCGTGCGAAGATATAGCTGGTGGGTCCGAGCTGTCAGCGGAGGTAACGTTTCTTTTTGTGAAATACAGAGGCCCTTTCGGTGGGTCCCTGATGTCAGGTGGAGGAATCTTTATTTTGCGCGTAATAAGGAGGCATTTCCTTGCGTGCGTCCATGGACCCAGCTGTCGGCCTCTCCACGTACAGTCCACTTCAGATGCATGTCGGTCGTTGACCACGTTGACCAGGCCGCGCCGAGAGCAGCAGGGCGGTGGACGATGGTGAGGCCTAGGAAGGGAACGACACGGAGGCAGGGAAGACTCGGCAGTTGTTTCCCACGCGGAGTGGAGTACGACTGTACGAGAGTTTACTGGTTCGTCTGCCATCGCCAGAGAATTACAGCAGGTGTGGGTGAGTAGAGGGATGGCTAGGCCAGCGATGGGAGTACGGTGGGGCGGTGAGGCCTGCGCGGCAGCACAGCCGGCCGCGGGGAGGAGGGAGCAGGTAGTCCTCCCACCGGCGCTTGTTTGAGCGGCTGGAGCAGGAATAGCAAAGATTGAAGAAGCACGACGGCCGTCCGATGGACATCCAACAGTCACTGCTTGCGCGTCAACCTTTTTTTAGGAAAGCCTCAAATCTGTGGAAAACAGCATACAACCCATTTGCTAATTCTTAAGGTTTTTTTGGAGCCCATATTCTTTTTGTTAGCATTACAACCCATATTGTGGCCATGATTAAAAAATTATACGAAATTTTGCATATTTCGGTGCGGTCCGAACTGTTTTTAATCCTGAAATTTCGACTCGCATTCAAACTGATTTTAAAAATAAATGTATATCAATATAAAATCCAACAAATTCTCCACGCATAAAAATTAATGTAATTTAAAATCTCGAAATGAAAAAAAGATATTTGAAACTAATTGCCGGTTTGATGTGTTTTAAAAATGTACAGCCCATTTCTCATTACTGATGGGCCATTTTCTCGGCCAGCCGAATGAAAGCTCTCCTCGTCTTGAAAGATTTGCAGCCCAATAGGCCTAACAAAGCGACTTACTTGGCAAATAAAAAAAAACTAGGCTGTGGCCGTGGACCCAGCTGTCAGTCCATTTGTTTTTTTAGTCCATTTGTTGGGCTGGGTGAAACAATGATGTAGCATCTATGCAGCCCGTTTAAATCCAATTTGCATTTTTCTCGAAATCCGTGGACTTGCTAGGCTGGGTGAAAATATCATGTTGGGCTAGACGGAGAAATGTTATAAAAACATAAACACATGATTGCACGCCAGTAAAATCTTTGCAAGCTTATGAACGCAATCACTAGGAGTTAACTTGCCAAGTTATATATAAACAATTATTATTATTATTATTATTTTGTAAGAACTTTCAACTTACGAAATAAAATATTATTTTAATTTGATGAGTTAATAGTACATGGGGTTTTATTATTTTTTAGGCTAGACGTGGGACAGTTGAGTTGGTTCTAGGGGAAAGTACTGGTAGAAAACTCAGTTTACATCGAAAAAGAAAGTGGGAGAAAATTCAGTGACCTGCTGGGTCCACCTGAGGAGGGGAATATGTTGGGAGGAAGGAGATTCAAAGCTCGGTAGCCGAGTGAACTATTTTTTTACGGACAAGTGAACTAGTTTAGATACATAAGCAAATAACCACTAAAAAGAAATCAGGTTAATGGGTTCTTAAAAGAAATATTTCGAACAAAATAGATAATTATGACACATAGGCTAATGTATGAAACACTCAGATGATAAAGGTGCTTATAAACAGATAAAGTACAACATCTAGACCTTCTTGGCATGCTTGATCATGACGCTGCGGATGTCCGTGTACTCGTCGGTTACGGGAAGCAGACACTCCCTCATGTCCAAGATCTGCCTGTACATGTCGTAGCATGCGTACGCGTCCTTGGCCGCGTAGGTTATGTAGGCTAGATTCAGAGGTACATCCCACGTGTTCAGGTCGTCTTCTTTCATGTTGGCATACCAGGGGTCGATGATGGTCTCAGCGAGGTCAACCACGGAGTCCTTCTCCTGCCCGTTGCTGATGATCTTGTATTGCTTCTGGATGTCAACAAGCTTGTTGCACCAGATGGCCGAATCGTCACGTTCTTCCTTCTCTCCACCGTAGCGAAGGTGCAGTCGGCGCTGCCGATGAAACGGGCGAATGCTCCAGAACCTGGTGCAGCCATAGGAGTGAGGCGAGGCAGAGCTTCACCGAGTCTGTATCGTTGGTGTACATCACATTCAACCTGGTGCAACCATATGACTGAATGGCGAACTCAAAGGGAACTCCTTGCTGAAGTCCCTATCCAACAGGCTCACCCCTCGGATCGCCATTGGAGTCTCTTCGAGTGAACGAGTGTGTAGGCGGCGGCATCAGTTCGTTTTTCGGCTCTTGGAGAACTGGATTCAACAATAAGCTGAGTGTGTACAGGCGACAACAGTTACTACCCCTCCCTCGTCCGCTGCATGCCCGACAGAAGATGCACCCTCGGCCACACGTCGGTTCACGAGCGGGTCTGTATTGGTACTGTAATAACAAGAGTTAGTGGTCACTTTACTTAAATTTAATTACCTTTAATAGAAATTTGTACTTAAAAGAAGCAATGCATTCGCTCGTTCTATTAGTGCCACAGGATCAACATGCACAACA
Organism: Triticum dicoccoides; assembly: GCF_002162155.2. Lineage (NCBI taxonomy): Eukaryota > Viridiplantae > Streptophyta > Magnoliopsida > Poales > Poaceae > Triticum > Triticum dicoccoides. The sequence goes on along the minus strand of NC_041388.1, from coordinate 707,157,900 downwards.
ATTAGAATTATTATTCTCAGGACGCACACGATCAACACATTTGTCGCACTTTCACAAAGATAATACTACCAAGTTTGAACTGTTTCTTATGGTTGTTGTCCTCTACATCATCATGTCGTGTTTCCCAGCTTGCAAGATTCAGAACCAACAAATAAGATCCAAATAATAAGTACAACAAAGATGCCTACACATCTCACTGATTCCCAGCTTGCAAGATTCAGAACCAACCCATTAGAGCCTTTTGATAAAGTGAATATCGGGATTAAATCCATCTTGGCTAGCCATGTCATACAGTCGACGAACTTGGCGAATGCTCTTGACCGTCACAACATCTGTAGTTGAGTATTTCTGTTTGCACAGCATGTTTGCACAGCACAAACAAGGAGACAGGAGAGCATGATTTCGCTTTAATAGCGGCCTCCTTGAACTCAACCTCCAGCTCTACTTGGATGAGGTCTGCCTGGAGTTCCATGATTCAATTCATGCACCTTTTTCTGCAGTTCACCTGAAATGAAGCAAAGATTGCATCATTCAGCTAGCAAGAAGTACTTGCTCTTGTGAGCTGTCAGGTTCTTCTTTAGTAGTTGCACTAAAATTGAGGAACATTATGGTTGGCTGTCCGGCTCATGTAAGTTGCAACTATAATTTTCTTATCCTTTTGTGCAGTTCCACTAAAATAAAGTGCCATTGTGGTGACAGTGACGGCTCCATCTTGCAAAGGCTAATAAAATGTTGCACGAGATTACCAGCAGAACTTGACGGAGATTTTGGAAACTCCAATCACCATTTTGTGCAGTTCCACCAAAATTGAGAGATGTTGCCCACGTGACATTTTAGTTGAACTGCACAAGACACTCATTCCAAAAAAAAGTGTTTTGTGCACTTCACCAAAAGGTCACAATAGCAACAAGGTGAAATGGATATCCATATCTGCACAAAAAGATAGAAAGTAAACAGTTGCTGGTCAATAAGAATATACGAAACATATAAAAAATGAAAAGAAGCATCTTAATTATGTTCATGGCAATCACACAAGGATAGTAGAAATTTTAAAACGTCAGGAATGCTTCATGTTACCAGAAGCATTACGATCAACAATGAGATTTCTCAAATATGGGATTACTTTAATGGTGGCATTGCTTGTTTACCAGACATAGTAAATCAACAGCAGCTAAAGAGTTGATTTAAGGGCATGGGACCGTGGGGGCACCAGGACACTCAGCAGCGTAAAGGAGCAACTTAATTATCATACTGGGAAAACAACAGGAGTGCCATTGTACTATGTGAGAGCAGCAAATCTAATCTTGGAGACCTTTTACTATGTGAGGGCAGCAAATCTAATCCTGGAGACCTTTTACTATGTGAGGGCAGCAAATCTAATCTTGGAGACCTTTTACTATATGAGGGCAGCAAATATAATCCAGAGACCTTTTACTATATGAGGGCAGCAAATCAAATCCTGGAGACCGTTTACTATGTGATGGCAGCAAATCTAATCCTGGACATACTTTGTTGTCCACCAGCCGCCACTTTCTATCCTTTTTTCAACCAATAATAGATCCGTTCCTTATCCAGTTTGTACCGCGTTTTCCCATTATTTCCCTTTTCAACCAGGAGACCGGTTGGGTATCCGGTCTCTACTACTTTCACCATATTTATTTCCTCTTTGAATGAAGTCCTAGATTCATGCTACAACTTTCCTCCTTTCTTCGTTGTTTGAACAAAGCCCTAGATTCGAATGCATGAAGTAGCTTTACCTCTAATAATACTAAAAATTTAGGTGGCTTTGGAAGAGCTGATGGGAGTAGAAAAATATGCACATGTAGACACGTGGGGAGCTGAGGCAGTAGAGCAAGGCCGCTTTCGAAGAACTTATACCTGAGGGTCACCGAGATGTCGGCAGCGGCAGGTCGGATCTGCGGACAATACGGCAGGGAGGAAGAAGGGTCGGAGGACCTCCCGAGCTGGCCATGTGTCGGAGAGAACAGCACAGGCAGAGGATCAGGCCCCTCAGGCAGCTGTGGGTTTCCTCCCTCGGCGGCGATGACCGCGTGAATGATGCACCTTTTAGTCCTCTACACACACCGGCCGAAGGGATCCGGCCGGATCTGTGACCAGTGGTGAGCAGAGAGAAAATGTCGCTACCGCTGTCTTGTTTATATCTGGAGAGGATGAGAGAATGAAGAGAGCAACCCTCGTAAAGCAAGCGCTTAGGCCCCTGCGTCTATATATATTGGAGTGATTATCTTTTTTCTCTCCACAACAAGCGTTTCAATTTGTGTACGTGGGATTAAAGAAAAGAAACTCTCTATTTAAGGTGACTACTGTACGACTCCTACTTACTACTAGTAGTACTACAGTATTGTTCACTTGTGCTCCCCGCCCCTCCATTCATTGAACAACCCCATGGGTGAATAAACATACAGTAAGTACTGTATTTATATAGAACGAACAAGCTCAAACTATTTTCACGTAGTTAAAAGTTGAGGGCGGGGATTTTCCCGTGTAGTACGCGCGGCAGATTTCGAGTAGGGCTAGAAGACTATTTTTTTTTAAAACTTCGAGACGGCCACATAGCATGGAGCCGACCCCAATGATTTTAAGCTTACAGGCATGGTACACGCTATCCTAGACTACTATACACATGAAACTGCCACACGAGCGTCCGGGCTGCGCTTGGCTCTTCGCCTCTTTGGGAAGTCGAACAATGATGGAATACTACTGCACTGGAGGAGTACTACAGTACGCTTCTGGCCATCTGACACCGATTGAACTGCTGCATGTCCACCGCGTGCGGGAGGGAGAGTGTGTAGCGAAAGCTTCTCCTAGTCTTGCTAGCCACCATGCTCATGGACGAGGGAGGGACGCTCCTGCCTTTGCGTGTATGACAGGTGGGCCCTACAATTGTGTGGCCAACCTATCATACAGCCAAAGGCAGGTGCAGTTAAGTCCGTGAGGGAGAGGATAATCAAACTTCTTGTTGATGTACGAGTTGACGTGACACGTCAAAGCACCGCACTCGATATATTTCAATAATTTGCGTGTGTGACTCCCAGATGCAGATGCCGAGGGTCATCATCCTCCTTTTCGAGAAAAAACAAACGCGTGCATGAGAGGACGAGTGCATGCGTGCACCTCTTCTCTTCCTGTATAACGTAGTACTACTAAACTCAGAGTACACGTTTTTGTGGGTGGCATGATGGTGCATGCGAGAAGTCCCGAGAGATAGGTTTAATGCATTAATTGCAATGCATGCATGCATAAAGTACATGCATTGGTCAATTTTCTCTTAATACTTTCATGCAATGATTTAATGCACCTTGGAATCTAAACATGTGTTGGGAACAACCAAACTGAGCGTTATAAAATGGAAAAACTAAAATTTTGAGATAAGCCCTATAAAACCAGAAAGGAGGGAGTAGAAAAAGAAGTACTCCATCCGGGAATAGTGCTGCACTTCGAAACTAGAACCGTCAATAAATTTTGAGCTTGCGTCTCGTCACATTCCAAATTACTCCACGCTATATTGAATTGCAAACCTGTTCACACCGATCACAACCTAAACGCTTTCCCACTTAGGAGCGTATTAGTACTCGGTTATAAATACTAGTATGCCAAGATGATTGCACATTCCTCCTCAACTCCTCATCCACAAAAACAAACAAGTCATTCAACATCATTCCCTTGCGTCTGCCATGGTCAGCGTGAGTTTTGGGTCGAGAGATTGCCACCAGGGAGAGGGGAGCATGGAAGCGGAAGCACGAGAGATGTCCCGCCTCGCTGCGAGAGCAGCCGACATGTCCTGCCGCGCCGCTGAAGTAGCACGGAGGTCCCGCCGTGCCGTAGATGCAGCAGACTGGTCCGGCCACGCCGTGGAAGCAGCAGAGATGTCCCGCCGCGCCACGAATGCAGCAGAGATGTCCCGCCACGCGGCAGCGGCCTGGGAAAATTTCTCGCGGGCAGGCGACGACTGTTATAGGCGCATGCATGCGATCGTCCATAGCCAGATGGATCAGATCTCCGGCTCGGCGAGGTTGCAGGATGACATGATAGCCTCATTTGAACAGGCTACCGGCGTCATCCGGCAACTAAGGGAGGGCAATGAGAGGCTCCGGGCCAAGCGCGACCTGCTGAGGGAGAAGATCGTCCGAAGTGCAGACTTGCAGGAGGAGACCAGTGCCTTGTTGAAGAAACTTATGGACGAGAATGACATGCTCCTCAACGAGCGCCAAAGGCTGGTGGAGGAATCCGTGGATTTTCTCAAGCAGCGTCCCGAGGACACGAAAGAGCTCATTGCCGCTCGCCGCGGAGACTAGTTTCCTGGTTTCTTTTGATGTAGTAATTGGTTTAGGATGTGGCTTGTGTCGTCGGTTGTGAAATGTTGGGTTCTAGCACGGATGTTTGGCCTTTGTTGGCCTCTTGGGATGTTGCGATTTCAATCTGGTAGCTTTTAGTCCTTCGTGTTAGGCTGGAGTTGTGCTGAACTTCTTGTGAATTGTGGTGGTTTTCAGTAATGAAAATCGAAAGGGGCAAGCCCTTCTTTGATCAAATTTTTTTAATCATCCTTATATATTCATCAGTCTTGCTATAAGTCGCAGTAGATGCTATATAGGCCCGTCGGATCTTACATCAAGATCCGTGCTTTTAGATTTTCTTTTTTCTCTCTTAAATCTCAGTCGAGTGAGACATAGCCACGCCATTAAACAGAGGCTCGGGCGCCATTAATGGAGACCTTGGGAGAGAGGTGGATGGCAGATGGAGGTCAAAGGGCTCTCCTCCCGATAAGCATGCGCAGGGGTCTGATTGCACGCCTCTCGTACTCAAATAGCTACCCTGCATGACGCTTCCTAGCTAATAAAAAATGGGGACGTGTGGCGGCACGTAAATGGTACTAGTAAGTAGAATGCCCACGGTTTCAATAATACTTGTGTTTCCGATTGTAACGTGACAACACTTGTTCCAAAATGACTTTGTTGATTGTTAATGTGTGCGCCTTCGCAAATCGGACTGCAAATTTACCACAGCATGTTGGTGCCATGTCATGGCACCAAGCCAAGTTTCATTATTTTCATGCGTGTTTTGGATTTACAGGAATTAAAAAACTAAGTTTCTCAATGTTTCCAACCCAGCCACGACGCCCAGAATTTTGAATTTCATTCCCATTTCTTGCATGGAACCTAGAAATTTACCCGAGGACACACATGTGATTTTTCAACCAACTTTGGTGCACTGGAACATGTGCTTGTATTCACATTTGAATTATGGACACAAAGGTGACACGTTCCCTCCCAGAACCACGAGCCTTCTTGAGAGAAGCTCCGATTTGCAAGAAGCTTATACCAAAGTTTGTTCCTATTCGGCCAATTTTTTTTACCACGGCATGGTACTACCATGACATGACACCATGCCAAGTTTCATGATTTTAAAACCAAGTTTCTCAATGTTCTCGACCGAGCCACGATGCCCAGATGTTTGAATTTTATTCTCATTTGTTGCATGGGACCTACTCCGTCCTTCCATCTATGCACTACTAGGAAAAGGGCTATAGATGAAATTGACACTAATGGCGCACCAGACATGTGGTGCGCCACTACTATATAGCAGTGGCGCACCAGATATGGGTGCGCCATTAGTGTCCATATTACTAATGGCGCACCTGGTGTCTGGTGCGCCATTACTAGTTTTGTCCTGGCCCCATACCCCTCCCCAGACTTAGCAGTGGCGCACCAGGGGAAAGTGCGCCATTACTAGTTTTAACTAGTAATGGCGCACCAGTAAGAGATGCGCCATTGCTATCTATACGTACGACACACCCCTACCAGTGCGCCATTGCTATCACGTTCTCTCCCCTCCCCTTCCTCCTGACACACCCACCCACCTCCCTCGACTTCGATCTAGATCGAGAAGCCCCGCCCGCCCGCCTCTTCCTCTCCCTCCCAACCACGGCGAGCCCCCTTCCCCCTCCCTCACACCAGATCCAGGGCATGGAGCCATGGTGATCTCCTTCCCCAACCCTCCTCACCAGATCCAAAGGAGAGCTGGTGACCACATCCTCCGACGAGGGCGTTGCTCCAGGGTGTGGAGGCCGCCGAGCTGCAGGAGGAGGAGCTCCCCGCTACCCCAAGGCCCCAGATCTAGCCGCCACGGCCATAGCCGGGCTTCCAGATCCTCGTCGTCGTTGAGGTAGCCCATGATTGATGAACAGCGGCGGATCCGGCGGCAAGGCCAAGGTGCCGCAGGCGATGGCGCTGGTGGAGGGTGGTTTCTTCTCCACATCCACGCGCCGGGAGAGGAAGCAGCCTCTGCGTTGTTCTGCACCAAGTTCGGCAAGGGGGGACGCGCGGCCGTCCTCCTCCTGCTCTGCATCCATGGCACTCATCTCGAAAGGTACTGTGCCTCTCCCACATTAATCCTGCTTCTGAATCGATCTGCAAAGCTGATTTTTGCCTATTGCTCTGTTTGCCTGCAGGGGAGGTATCGCTGGAGCTCTAAGGCGGCCTCAAACACCACCGATCTGGTCGGAGGTTGGGCAGATAAGGCCCTGCGTCTCCTGCTCCTTCCCATGTACGTGTTCATCCCAGTCTCTGACTCTCTGTCCAGACTTAACTACGTAGCGGCTACCTAGTATGGATATGATTACAAGCTAGCCGGATTGGATTATGTAGCCTACCTCAATGCTTAATTAGTCTGGCGGTTTCTTGCACGCATACATGCATGCATCATGGTAGAGAATTGAAATCACTAGCTCTAGCTACTTCGTGGTTGAATGGTTTGCATTGCAGTGTACGATCAAATTTTGTACATCTAACATTTGATGAACTAGATGCAGCTTGCTTTTGATTCAGATGACTTATATCTGTGTATGATGTGTTAAAAAATATCTGTACGAGTCCTGCGCAGGTCATCGTTGGAGGAGAGGATGATGGTGAAGCAGCAGAGGATGATGGTGCCCGGCCATGGCGAGCGAGGAAGCCCCAAGATTGATAGGTGGCTCCATCCTGTCGTAAGTTCAGATATCGCACATCCTGTATGTTGTGCAAATCGGAGAGATCCAGAATGCTTTTCTCATGTATTTTTGTTATCTCAGGTATGGATTTTGGGCGTATTTCAAGCAGGTAATAACCTACTCTGATGCTTTCGGTCTAAGAGGGAAGTGTGCCACTCCTATCCTCAAGCAGGTAATAATTAATCATTTATGAGCTGATGGACAACAATTACTCTATTCTTCCACCATTGCATCACTCAATCAAATGTCATCATGTATCAATGATGTGAATATGTGAAAAAAATCGTCTGTGCTCTGTTTTCTTATTTGGATGAAAACCAGGCAGTGTAGTTATTTTTTATAGTTTATACACATACTGTTCAGATTTACTCTTGTTTTCTTTTCAAATAGTACTAGTAGTCTATATTCCAGCTGTGCGACTACCTGTAGCCACTTGAACCGATGAGAATTCTTCAAGCCTACCTATATCCACTTGAACAAATGTCTATCTCAGATATGCTCATCTAAAAAATCCAAGTGGAGTAGTATACTGGTAGTATAGTATAATAATATTATCAAAAGGTAAATGCCATGATTATTTAGCTCTGTCAGATAAATACTCGTCGAAAGTGGGCTCCTAGCTATCAAAATTCATTTCCATTATAATCTCACTCATACAATATTCACACCATGTAATTCTGGAAATATATGCTCATATCTAGGTCTGCATAAAAAATGACAGTATTGACATGTTATAAATAGTTTGTTTGTGTTTCTGTTTATTTTGTTACATTTTGCAGGGATAAAGTGAAGAAAAAGAAGAAAAGATTACTAGAAGATTAGTTTTAGGATTTTCTTTTATTTCCTTGCAATTGTCCTTTTATTGGAAACTTGTAAAGACATTGTAATATTTTTACTATAATAAAAATTATGATTCTATTTCATTTTTTGTTTTTAAATTATTTTTCCTTATAGGTTGTTTTCTGTAAATTTAGATTTTTTTGTTTTCCAAATACATTACTAGTGGCGCATTTACGCCCTTATTAGTGGCGCACCTTCCTTTATTACTAGTGGCGCACCTATAAGGTTATTAGTGGCGCACCTGGAGGGAATACTAGTGGAGCACCGAATGGTATACTAATGGCGCACAACATGGTGCGCCATTAGTATCTGGTATACTAATGGCGCACCAGTGGTGCGCCATTAGTAGGCAAAACCGGTGCGCCATTAGTAGGCCTTTTCCTAGTAGTGATATAGGGCCTAATGTGTTTTTCAAGACATCCTTTGACTATTGACAAGATTAATAGCACATGAGATGTATACTATGAAAATTATATTATTGGAAGCTCCTTTGACATACAAAATTGAAGGTATGCTTTGTGTAAGTTGCATGTCATATATTATTGCTCTAACGTTTGGTCAAAGTTAGCCTCGAAAAACGCATTAGGACCTATATAGATGGAAGGAGGGAGTAGAAATTCACCCGAGGACACAAATATGATTTTTCAACAAACTTTGGTACACGGGAGCATGTGCTTGTAGTTCAAATTTGAATTATGCACATTAAATGACCAAAAACTCAATTAATGTGTAAATAAGGCCAAACGAAGCCGGAATAATTCCAAAATTTAACAGGGCACTCATGTAGTTCTATGTTGCCTTTGTAAATAAGCTCAAGGGGGACAATATATATCGTTTCGCACTCAAAGGTGGCACGTTCCCTCTCAAAACCACGAGCCTTCTTGAGAGAAGCTTCGGTTTGCAAAAGCTTATACCAAAATTTTTTCCTATTCGGCCAATTTTTTTTACCACAACATGGTAGTACCATGACATGAATTCCATGCCAAGTTTCATGATTTTTAGACGTGTTTTCGATTTACAAGAATTTTGAAACCAAGTTTCTCAATGTTCTCGGCCGAGCCATGATGCCCAAATGTTTTAATTTTATTCTCATTTCTTGCATGGGACCTAGAAATTCACCCGAGGACACAAATGTGATTTTTCAACCAACTTTGGTGCACGAGGGCATGTGGTTGTAGTTCAAATTTGACTTATGCACATTAAATTACCAGAAACTCAATTAATGTATAAAAAACGACAAACGAACCTGGAATAATTCCAATATTTAACAGGGCACTAATGTAGTTCTATGTTGCCTTTGTTAAGAAACTCAAGGGGGGGGGGGCAGCGTATATCATTTCACACTCAAAGGTGACACGTTCCCTCTTAGAACCACGAGCTTCCAAATCAGCCCAATTTTTTACCACAACATGTTAGTGCCATGACATGACACCATGCCAAGTTTCATGATTTCCAGGCGAGTTTGATTTACATGAATTTAAAATCAAAGTTTCTCGATGTTCTCGGCTGAGTCATGATGCCCAGATGTTTGAATTTCATTCTCATTTCTTCCATGGGACCTAGAAATTCAACCAGAGACACACATGTGATTTTTCAACCCACTTTGGTGCACCGGAGCATGTGCATGCAATTCATATTTAGATTATGCACATTAAAAGTCCAGAAACTCAATTAATGTATAAAAAGGCCAAATGAACCCAAAATAATTCCAAAATTTAACAGGGAACTCATATATTTCTATGTTGCCTCTGTAAATAAAATCAGCGGGGAGGCAATGTATATCGTTTCGCACACAAAGGTGACACGTTCCCTCTCGCAACCACGAGGCTTGTTGAGAGAATCTCCAGTTTTGCAAGAGGCTTATACCAAAACTTGTCCCAATTTAGCCAAAAGTTATATGTATGAAAACAGGGTTTAGATTATCACAAACATCTCGCTACCTAGACCAATAATGTACTATGATTTGAATTCAACATAAAATGGATACAAATATTTGAATTGGAGAGCGTATGGTACATGTAGTTCATAGTGAAATATGATTACTGCTATATGTATGTATCAAGATAATATTTAAATTATTGTATAACTTGACAACAATCGTATTCAAGTAAGGAAAATTGATTAAAATTTAGTCCATATGGTAGACGACAATATATATGTTCACATGGTGGAGTAAAATGTTCATATATGATGGAAGATCAAAATGTACGACTACATCAATTATAAACCGCAAGGTCACCTAACGATATATTTGAATTCAACATAACGTGGATTCAAAAATTGAAATTCGAGATCATGGCATCTGTAATCATATAAAAAGGGACATTACTCTTTCTTTGGTGGGAATTGATTTGTTTTTTGTTGTTGTTGAGGGAAGTGCAAATCGATTTGGTACTGTGCAGGGTAATCTTGTTCTCCCGATTTTTTTACATTTTTCTTGTAGTTTTTTCAATGGCATCTATAGCAATATAGTAAAAGGGGACATGACTCTCTTGTGTCTTGTATGAATTGTTTTTTTACACGTTAAGTTTGTTCTGCTGAACAAGGAATCCGCACCTTGTTATCCCGAAATTTTCAAGCTCGAGTATCTTTTGTCTCACCTGCTTTGAAACTCCCTCTTCTTCAACCCGCGCCGCGCCTTGTTATCCCGAAATTTGGACGCGTGCGAGAACTCCCTCCTCATCCGAAATCGCTCCCGCAGCCCAGACACGCGAAATTCCCCTTCTACCCCTCAACCGGAAATGAAGTTCCACGTCGCGGTGTCAAAACCGGTGGGGGTATGCTGGTAACTTACCCTACATTTCGGACAAGCGCGTCCCTAAGCTAGGCTCACCCCTCCCCCTTCGCCCCCCATTCGTACAGCGAGGTCGCTAAAACCTGCGAAACCCCACGCTCCTCTATCGGCCTCCTAACCGCCGCCCAGCCGGAGACTCTTCCCCGACTACGCCGTCCACCGCAACAGCTCGCCGTCCCTCATCCACCGCACCGGATGAGGATCCATTATCGATCTCGTCGTCCCGCCGGATCAGCCGCCCCGTCCTCCACCTCCGAGGAGCTGCCCCGATGTTCGCCTCATCTATCGCGCCACCTCAATCCCCACAGCGCCGTCTTGACCTGCCCCACCGGAACCGCAACACCCTCACCAATTCCTCTGATGAAGCCGAGGCCAACTCGGCACCACCAAGGAGGTTCTGCACTCACCGCTGCATTTTATCTTTTATTCGATCTCACGGGGCTGTCGGTGCTCGATACCGAGCAGACATGGCGTGTCTCCATCAACGGCGCCGTAGCCAGCCACATCATCCACGGCGTCTCTCCCCCATGTCGTTGCTTCCTCGGCGGCGACTTCAACAACGGCACTAGCTGCAGCTGCTCCGGCTCTCGCTCGCGCTGCGGCTCTGTTCTTGTTGTCGGTCGCGCTGCTGCACTACTCCTTCTTTCGTTCGTGCTGCTGCTCTACTCTTGCTCTCGCTTGCGCTGCTGCTGCTGCACGACCTCCAGCAGCTACATGAGTTGCTGCTTTAGCACTGGCTCGCGGTGCTACTGCACGACTTGCTCTCTACTAGTGCATTCCCTGCTCAAGCGTCTGCTGATTTAGATCACTGCTTCTCTGCTACTAGTGCTCGAACACCCTAAACATCTATTGCAATGCTCTGTTACTAGTTCAATCAGTTTCGACAGTAAAATTCAGTTTTGACTGTGAAGTTCATTTTCTTCAGTTAAGTTCAGAGTGAACAGTACTTACAACATCTGTCGAAGTAGCCGTGGCGCGGCTGATGCGTTTTACATCTAGCACTTTTTGGTGATGTATTTTACATCATCTATTGCAGATGATATTAGGGTCCCACTTCAGATTAACATTGTCTGTCTTGTCACGCTTCAGCCTCGTCGCCGTACACCTTGGCGGAGCTGCTCCAACGATGGAACCGTCCATCACAGCGGAGCAGTACCCTCGGTGCCATTTCCAGAGGCCTCGGATCTTCTTCCCCGCCTCTGACAGTCACACCAGCATCATCACCATCCTCCACGTCCAACCCAATGATGCCGAGGTCCACAAGGCTATGCCAAAGAGGTTGTACACTCGTGGCATCACTTTGTTTCTCCATTCCTCTGTTCTTCCAATTCATGTGAGCCAAACACCCAGGTTGACTGAAATCCTATGTTTCCAAATGCTCTGTTTTGCACGTGCATTCCTATCCTATTCCCGTGTTTTTCCTGTCCTGTGTTTATAGAATCCTCCAATTCTAAGGAGCCCTTACAAATTTACTTAATTTTCAGATAGGCGTCAAAGAAAACTCTGTGTGTTATGTCCTGCTCCTACCGTGCCGTCATCCACCCCACCTGAGGTGCACCATCGACAAAAGCTTTCACTGCAGCAGAGATCCCCCTGTAGACTTCCTTTCGCCACCTCAGATCATCTTCCCCATTGCCAGCAGCCACGCCAACTGCATTACCATCATCGACTTGAGGAGATGAACCCGAGGACTACATAGTTCCGGAAGAGAGGTCGCAGTCTTTCATGTTTGCTTACGTTATACATCGGTTATTATTACCTGCTACTTTATGGTTCAATCTTGAGTTTTGAATTGCCCATGGGTCTCATATCGAGCCAGCAACGAATAGTATCTGTCTACTATCTGGTTCATCTGGGTCTTTTATGTGGTTCATGTTGGGTGGGCAACAAACAATAGATGATCCATTGTCTATCTTTTTAAACTGAAGCTACAATCTACCTGCTATCATTAGTTTTGGATCCATCCACTCGTTTGCTATCATAAGTCTTGATTTTTGCATGCACCCCTTAGGCCTTACAAAATCTAACTATTTTTTTATTATGCATGTCAGATATTGTACACAATCGTACTGAACATGTAGAGAAAAAGAGAAGACTGTTGCGTGCGAATATAATGTCATGCAGACGCCGCTCCGTGGTGGGCGAAGTGCCCCCCTCCTGCATTTCCAGATTGTATTCCAGAGGAAGATAACTGTTCAGATGGAGATTCAGAAGGAGCCGACCATGCTTGTTTACCACCTGAGGTGTTTGCTCTAACCCGGCATGCTGATGTTGGTCATATCATGCATATGGCGCCTTGCATTGCTTACATTATACATCTTATATGTCATCATCTTAGTTTAGATTTGCATTATGTGAATGCCACCTGTTTGGTTTCTATATCATACTCCCAACATTCCTAAATATTTGTCTTTTTAGAGATTTCAACAAGTGACTACATACGGAACAAAATGAGTGAATCTAAACTCTAAAATGTGTCTATATACATCCGTATGTGGTAGTCCATTTGCAATCTCTAAAAACACAAATATTTAGGAACGGAGGGAGTATATGGGAATTATGCAATGCCATCTTCTTTAGCCAGGCATCATATACGTGAATCATGCAATGCCATCCTGTTTAGCCAGTCATCATATATGTGAATTGTATCGTGCCATATTTTTCCATAATGTATTCCATTTGTTAACAATCTGTATACATTCATCCACTCTTCCTATGCATCAGCCATTTGAGTCGGTCATGGGAAAATCTGGAGTGAAAACAAGGTATTCTGAGTAGTCAGTGCTACCTGTTGATGCATATTTCTTGCTGGTTACTGATAGCTCCTCAGAGGAGGATTCAGAGAGAGATGACTAGTAGTCCCCCCCCCAGGTGCATGCTCTACCTTGGCTAGGTTATATTGCTCATATCATGCATATGGTATCTTGCATTGCCATGCCATCTGCTTAGATTAGACATGCTTTGTGTGAATGCCTCCTGTTTGCTTTCTATATCAGATATGTGAATTATGCAATGCCATGTTTTTCAGCTAGTTATCATATATGTGAATTATGCACCGCCATGGAGCCAGGCATCATATATGTGAATTATCTCATGCCATCTTTTTTTTCATTATGTATTCCATTTGTCAAGAATCTGTGTATATTGAACTACTCTTCATGTGTATCAGCCATTTGATCCGGTTATGGAAAAATCTGGAGTGAAAACAAGGTCTTCGGAGCAGGCAATGGTACCTGTTGAAGCATATATCTCGATGGTTACAGGGAGCTCCTCGGAGGAGGATTCAGAGACAGATGACCAGTCCTATATCCCACCTGAGGTGTATGCTCTAAGTTGCAATGTTTATATTTCTCCTATGATGCATATGGTGTCTTGCATTGCTTAGTTTAGACATCATATGCACAATATTGAATTCTGTCTGCTTAGTTTAGAGATCATACATGCGAGTGCCAGCTGCTTAGTATATGAATCAATTATGTCAATTATATCATGCCATCCTGTATACTTAGACAACATGTATGTGAATTATTTCATCCCAACCTATTTTAGAAAGACATCATATAGTTGTGTCATGTCATCCTGTTTAGGTACTCATCATATGTTGAATTATGCCATTATATCCTGTTAAGTTATCCATCATATATCTGAAACTATGTCATGCTAACCTTTTTAGTTAGGCATCATATATGTGAAACTATGTCATGCTGTCATGTTTGGTTAGACAACATATATGTGAATTACCACATCTGTCTATCATACAATGTCTGTACATTCAATTTCTTTTCTTGTTTATCAGCCATTTGAATTGGAGGGGGTTCTTGAACAGGACAACGGTACTGGCCAGCTACAAGCGCTTGTGCCAGCGGTACTGGCCAGTAACTCGAACAGCAAGTTACTGTGGCTGATAAACACTAGTCCTTTCTTGTGCAACATCAAGCGCTGGAGGATTTAAGCGCTAAACAAGAGAAAGTTAATAAGCTTGCTAAGCATCTTGCCAGCATTATGGGTACCCAGGATATTGTTTCTTGAACTCTTCTGAAGTGGTTTCAGTTCTGGACTTGTTTTGCTGCGGTGTTTATATGCTGCTTTGTTCCCTATATTTGCACTGGTGGCGAACTTTGATGCCCAGTGGATGTAATATGTGTAATAGCCGTGATAGCATAGCATAAGTTGCTTGCTTATTTATTTCCTTGTTGTCTTGTTTATTTGTTTGCTTGTAGTCAGTGCAGTTCTTTTTCCGCGGTTTGCTAGTGGCTGCAATAACCTATTTTTTAAAAGTAGGCCACAATAACCATGGGCTAACATTTACTGTAGTGACACTGGGCCTCCTACGGGCCGTAGAAACAGTAGGCCTTCTACGGGCCGTAGAAATAGTAGGCCTTCTACGGGCCGTAGAAACAATGGGCTTTCTACGGGCCGTAGAAACAATGGGCCTTCTACGGGCCGTATCATCAATGGGCCTTATACGGGACGTATGATCGATTGGTCAAACATGGTCCAATAACAGGCCGCATTATGGCCGTAAACGGGCCATCGTTAATAGGCCGTATTTGATGACGCTATGAAAATGGCCGAACGTATTAACGGACCATAAATGGGCTGACTGTAACCACGGGCTGAATTTGGCCCACAAGCAGAAAATGACAGTAACGGGCCGTAAGTAAACGAATGCTAGAAATGAGCCCAAGAATAAATGGGCTCTGAGAAGGCCGAAAGATAACATGGGCTGGAAACGGCCCAACGGAATAACAAGCCATTAATGGGTATAAAGTGATACACTGTTCATTACGGGCCAGTTTCACCAAGGGCCATTAATGGGTGTAAAGTGATACACTGTTCATTACGGGCCAGTTTCACCACGGGCCGTTAATAGGCCAAGAGTTACATAGGGCCTCATATGGGCCGAAAGACGTCATGGGCCATACATGGGCCAGAAGTGAAAACGGGCTGGAATCATATTGGATGGCCCAGATGAAGCTACTGGGCCTAATTCGGATAGGGCGTAACGGGCCTTGGGTTAGCGGGCTGTAAATGGGCTATATGCGAACAGGCCGTTAACAGGCTTTCCATGGGCTGGCCCGCCACCTGTTGACCAAGTCAAACGGGCCGGCCTTTTCACAGGTATGTGCCTCTGTTGGGCCGTGCCACGTGTCGACATGTAATAGGCACCTTCTGTCCAATGAGTTGATGACATCTGTCCCAACGATGAGCCGACACATGTTTCCTCCAGCCAATGATGATTTTACACGTGGAAAATCCCCATTGGTCGGGGCTGTTAACGGGTTATCGGATCCAAAACCCGACCCGATAGCTTAACAGCGTTCCGTTACGGTGGATGCCACATGTCGGTCACCCTTGACGAAAGCACTTCTGTGATGCGTGATTTATCGTCATGGAAGTGCACACTTCTGTGATGATAATTTTGGTAATGTCATGGAACACTTCTACGACAGCACAGGTATGACTATCTTGATTCTGTCGTAAAATCGTCATGGATGTACATGCATGACAAAAAACGCGACCTACTGTGACAAACACGTATCATCATGGAAGTGTATTTTTTTGTAGTGGGAGGCCGCGGCGGTATGGGCACACGGGGAGGCGCCGGAGGCCGCGGTGGCAGGACTCAAAGCGCCGCGGGAGGGGGCGGCCGGCGCTGGAAGCGCGGGCAGGGCCGAGCCCGGTGCACGGCATGACAACTCACCAGAGGTGGAGGCAGGGCGAGCCGTGCCGAAGGAGACGCCGAGGAGGATGGTACCTGCTGAAACGGGAGCACCGGCTCATCAAAGTACACATGCCACAAAGTGAAAACGCGGTGGGACATTGGTGTTGGGGGGATTGTTGGGGAACGTAGTATTTCAAAATTTTTGCCTACGCACACGCAAGATCATGGTGATGCATAGCAACGAGAGGGGAGAGTGTAGTCTACGTACCCTCGTAGACCGTAAGCAGAAGCATTATGACAACGCGGTTGATGTAGTCATACATCTTCACGATCGACCGATCCTAGTACCAAAAGTACGGCACCTCCGCGATTTGCACATGTTCGGCTCAGTGATGTCTCATGAACTCACGATCCAGCATTGTGTCGAGGGAGAGCTTCGACAACACGACGGCGTGATGACGGTGATGATGAAGTTACCGATGCAGGGCTTCGCCTAAGCACTGCAATGATATGACCGAAGTGGATTATGGTGGTGAAGGATATATGCCCTAGAGGCAATAATAAAGTTATTATTTATTTCCTTATATATCATGATAACTGTTTATTATTCATGCTAGAATTGTATTAACCGGAAACATGATACATGTGTGAATACATAGACAAAGAGAGTGTCACTAGTATGCCTCTACTTGACTAGCTTGTTAATCAAAGATGGTTATGTTTCCTAGCCATAGACAAATAGTTGTCATTTGATTAACGGGATCACATCATTAGGAGAATGATGTGATTGACTTGACCCATTCTGTTAGACACAACAATTGATCTCTTCATTCTCCCTATTGCACCCCATAGACACAACAATTGATATCTTGATCTCTTAGTCGTGTGCGGTGCCCCCCTCCACCATAATCCATCTCGATCATATCGTAGCAGCGCTTAGGTGAAGCCCTGCATCGATAGAACATCATCATCGTCACCACGCCGTCGTGCTGACAAAACTCTCCCTCAACACTCGGCTGGATCGGAGTTCGAGGGACGTCATCGAGTTGAACGTGTGCAGAACTCGGTGGTACCATGCGTTCGGTACTTGATCGGTCGGATCGTGAAGACGTACGACTACATCAACCGCGTTGTGCTAACGCTTCCGCTTTAGGTCTACGAGGGTACGTGGGCACACTCTCCCCTCTCATTGCTATGCATCACCATGATCTTGCATGCGCATAGGAATTTTTTTGAAATTACTACGTTCCCCAACAGTGGCATCCGAGCCTGGTTTTATGCATAGATTTCATATGCACGAGTAGAACACAAGTGAGTTGTGTGCGATACAAGTCATACCGCTTACCAGCATGTCATACTTTGGTTCGGCGGTATTGTTGGATGAAGTGGCCCAGACCGGCATTACGCGTATGCTTATGTGAGACTGGTTCTACCGACGTGCTTTGCACACAGGTGGCTGGCGGGTGTCAGTTTCTCCAACTTTAGTTGAACCAAGTGTGGCTACGCCCGGTCCTTGAGAAGGTTAAAACATCACTAACTTGACGAACTATCGTTGTGGTTTTGATGCGTAGGTAAGAACGGTTCTTGCTTAGCCCGTAGCAGCCACGTAAAACTTTGCAACAACAAAGTAGAGGACGTCTAACTTGTTTTTGCAGGGCATGTTGTGATATGATATGGTCAAGGAATGATGTTATATTTTATTATATGAGATGATCATGTTTTGTAACCGAGTTATCGGCAACTGGCAGGAGCCATATGGTTGTCGCTTTATTGTATGCAATGCAATCGCCCTGTAATGCTTTACTTTATCACTAAGCGGCAACGATAGTCGTAGAAGCATAAGTTGGCGAGACGACAACGATGCTACGATGGAGATCAAGGTGTCGCGCCGGTGATGATGGTGATCATGACGGTGCTTCGGAGATGAAGATCACAAGCACAAGATGATGATGGCCATATCATATCACTTATATTGATTTCATGTGATGTTTATCTTTTATGCGTCTTATCTTGCTTTGATTGACGGTAGCATTATAAGATGATCTCTCACTAAATTATCAAGATATAAGTGTTCTCCCTGAGTATGCACCATTACGAAAGTTCTTCGTGCTGAGACACCACATGATGATCGGGTGTGATAGGCTCTACGTTCAAATACAACGGGTGCAAAACAGTTGCACACACGGAATACTTAGGTTAAACTTGACAAGCCTAGCATATAACAGATATGGCCTCGGAACACTGAGACCGAAAGGTCGAGCGTGAATCATATAGTAGATATGATCAACATAGTGATGTTCACCATTGAAACTACACCATCTCATGTGTTGATCGGACATGGTTTAGTTGATTTGGATCACATGATCACTTAGAGGATTAGAGGGATGTCTATCTAAGTGGGAGTTCTTAAGTAATATGATTAGTTGAACTTAAATTTATCATGAACATAGTACCTGATAGTTTCTTGCTTGTCTATGTTGATTGTAGATAGATGGATCATGCTGTTGTTCTTTTGAATTTTAATGCGTTCCTTGAGAAAGCAAAGTTGAAAGATGATGGTAGCAATTACACGGACTGTGTCCGTAACTTGAGGATTATCCTCATTGTCACGCAGAAGAATTACATCCTGGAAGCACCGCTGGGTGCCAGGCCTTCTGTAGATGCTCCTGACAACGTTAAGAACGTTTGGCAGAGTAAAGCTGATGACTACTCGATAGGTCAGTGTGCCATGCTTTACGGCTTAGAACCGGGACTTGAACGACGTTTTGAACGTCATGGAGCATATGAGATGTTCCATGAATTGAAGTTAATATTTCAAGCAAATGCCCGGACTGAGAGATATGATGTCTCCAATAAGTTCTATAGCTGCAAGATGGAGGAGAATAGTTATGTCAGTGAACATATACTCAAAATGTCTGGGTATCATAATCACTTGACTCAACTGGTAGTTAATCTTCCTGTTGATAGTGTCATTGACAGAGTTCTCCAATCACTGCCACTAAGCTACAAAAGCTTCATGATGAACTATAATATGCAAGGGATGAATAAGACAATTCCCGAGCTCTTCGCATGCTAAAGGCTGCGGAGGTAGAAATCAAGAAGGAGCATCAAGTGTTGATGGTCAATAATACCACCAGTTTCAAGAAAAAGGGCAAAGGGAAGAAGAAGGGGAACTTCAAGAAGAACAGCAAGCAAGTTGCTGCTCAGGAGAAGAAACCCAAGTCTGGACGTGCTTCTACTGCAAGCATACTGGTCATTGGAAGCGGAACTGCCCCAAGTATTTGGCGGATAATAAGGATGGCAAGGTGAACAAAGGTATATGTGATATACATGTTATTGATGTGTACCTTACTAATGCTCGAAGTAGCACCTGGGTATTTGATACTTGTTCTGTTGCTAACATTTGCTACAAGAAATAGGGGCTACAGATTAAGCGAAGATTGGCTAAGGACGAGGTGACGATGCGCGTGGGAAATGGTTCCAAAGTCGATGTGGTCGCGGTCGGCACACTACCTCTACATCTACCTTCAGGATTAGTTTTAGACCTGAATAATTGTTATTTGGTGCCAGTGTTGATGTCACATCCCTAGCTTCTGGCATTGCTCTAGGTTAGCTTCATGTGTGCATCATGTCTATATTTTTGAAATTTGAATTGAGGAATTTTCAAAAGCCTCAGGAAACCTCTGAAAATAACCAACAATTAAATCTTCTCAAATGTGTCCAAGAAAATGTTCCTGTTACTCCATAAAAATATTGGTAAGAGGTAAAATTTAAACCAATATTTTTGGAGTCACAGAGATAATTATTTTGGCCATTTGAATTAATCCAATAACTACTTGCTTTGGATTTATATTTAATATATATTAAATATGACTCCAATAATTCTGGAAGTTTGTGAGTGGCATTGTATATATTTTAGCAAGCCACATAAAAATCTACAGAATTTATTTAAATGATTTAGTTGTTAAACTAAATCAAAACAAATAGAACAAAAATAGAAAATAGTAAATAAAAGCAGAGAGAGAGTTTTACCTCAGCTTACCTCGCAGCCCACCTGGCCCAACTCCAGTGGCCCAGCCGGCCCAGCCCACCTCCTCCCCCTTGTCCTCTTCCTCCTCTGCCAGGAGGACGAACAGAGGCGAGGCGTGGCGCGCGCCGACGCTGCCTCGGCCACCTCCTGCTTCCCCCTGGCCACCTCCTGCTTCCTCTCGTCGCCCTGGACCCCGTCCGCGACGCCACGCACCCCCCCAGGCCTCTCACTCTCTCCCCGAGCTCCTCTCCTCCTCTGGCTCTCTCGCGCGCAGCCACCGAACACACCCGCCGCCGCCGACGAGCTTCCCCGTGGCCACCGGCCACCCCTAGCCTCGTCGATGCGCCCAGGAGCTCCCCTCGACCCCTCCTTCCTCCCCACCGACCCACGGCCCTACGGACGTGCCACAACGCCGCCGGCATCGCCGTTTCCATCGCCGGCCGCCGAGGATCTTCACCGTCAATTCGCCACCATCGTCGCTTCCCCGAGCTCGCTGACCCTCCCTGCACGATCCCCGTGAGTCCCTGCTTCGTTTCCCCCTAACCCCAAGCCCGATTTCGAGCTCTAGCCGCCCCCTCTACCGGAGCCGAGATGCTCCGCCGCACGGACTCGTCGCCGGCGAAGCCCCGGTGACCAAATGGCCCCGCGCGTGCGTCCGTTGCACTCGCAACGACCCGTGGAGCAACGCTAGCGTGGCAGCTAGCTTGTTTGCAAGCCGCAGCGCTAACCCCGCACCCACCCGAGCTCCGGCCGCCGCCTCGGGCTCCATTCCGGCGAACCCCGGCCACCCCCGCACCTCCCGTTGGCCCCCCTAGATGCGCACGGGCACGGGCTACCCTCTGGTGCCCTTGGCTTGGCCCAAAACCCCTCGCAGCGCCACTCCGGCGAGCTCCCGCCGCAGTTTTGGTCGTCGCCGGCCGAACTCCGGCGACTGCCGACGTGGCACGCCTAATTAGCACTAATGACCCTGTTAAACTAACCCCGTGACACTGACAGTGGGCCCCGTAGTGGGTCAAAGCCCGGGTCAACGCGGGATTAGCCCCTGTGTCACTGACGTGTGGACCCCACACGTCAGGTTTGACCCGAGCCGGCCCCTGTTGACTTGCTGACGTCATGCCAACGTCATGCTGACGCAGTAATGCTTTCTGGATTTAATTTAATTCTGAAATTCCAGAAAAATGCCTAAAACTTCCAAAATTCATAGAAAATTAACCGTAACTCCAAATTAAATAATTTATATATGAAAAATTATCAGAAAAATTCAAGGAATCCATCTGTACCATTTTCATGCATGTTAGAACAACTTATAGCTGCTGTTTAGCACAAATCAATTAAATGGCATTTGAATAATCACATATGGAGTTTGAATTTGAATCTTGTATTCAAACCAACTTCATTTAATCTGTTGCTAGTTGCATTAGCTCAAAACACATTCATTTTGCCATGTCATGATCATGCATCATATTGTGCATTGCATTGATTGTGTTCCTTTCTGTGTTGCCGGTATTTGTCCCCTTTCGATAGACGTGATACCGATGACGTGATCGTTGACACTGATGAAGACTCAATGTTATCTTCAGAAGTGCCAGGCAAGCAAAACCCCCTTGTTCATTCCGATAAAATCCCACTCTCTCGCTTCTGCTCTCTTTTACTGCATTAGGACAACAACGACATATTTGATACTTGCTGCGGTAGCTGAACCCTTTATCCTTTGCATGAACTGTCATTGCCACAGTAAATAGATGAAACCCACTAGCATGAGTAGGAGTTGTTTGAGCCCTGTTGTGCCTACTCATTCATGCTTGTTTGTCATGCCTGCTACTGCTTAGAGTTGAGTTAGGTCTGATTCATCGGGGATGAATCAGAGGCGTGTGAACATGTCCCAATGTGGGTGAGCTAAGTGTGTGAACACGATTTGGTAAAGGTAGCGGTGAGAGGCCATGTAGGAGTACATGGTGGGTTGTCTCATTGCAGCCGTCCTCAGGAACTGAGTTCTGTGTTTGTGATCCATGATCAGTTACTACCACACATTGGGCTCCGGGCGCTCCAAGCCCTCTCGACTTATTAATCAACTTGATCTCTGTCCAGGAGTTGCAACTAGTTTCTGGTGTTTGTAGGCAGTGTTAGTAGTCTACCAAGTGGCACCCGGTACAGGTGGGCTTGGGACAGACTAGGCACAGTGGCCCGGTGTACCAAGTGGCACCCGGTTGGTGGGCTTGGGAACCCTGCACACATCGTTTGGGGCCGTAAGCGACACCCCGGCCGGATCTCCTTGCGGATGGAACCTGAATAGGCGATAAACCTGGACTAGAGACTTGTTCGGTTAGTCAGGTCGTGGCCGACTCCCTCGCCCGGCTTCCGCTTGAAGGTTGCCGAGGTACATGACGTGTACATGGCGGTAAGTGGCGAGAGCGTGTGTGAAGAAGTACACCCCTGCAGGGTTAACATCATCTATTCGAATAGCCGGATTCCTCGGATATGGAAACTTGGACCCCTTGCATAGTTCATAGACAAGTGAAAGTGGATACTCTAAAATACGCAAGATAAGCGTGAGTGCTATGGATGGCGTTCTCGTAGAGAGACGGGAGCGGATCCATAGTGGTGTATTGATATGGTGAATATGTGGACTCGTGTGCGCCACCTCAAAAGAGTCGCTTGCAGTCGTAGTTAGGTTAGCCACCGAGTCAAAGCTGGCTTGCTGCAGTTAAACTCCTCCACCCCCTTTGTTGATAATGATGCATATGTAGTTAGTTCTGATGTAAGTCTTGCTGGGTACATTTGTACTCACGTTTGCCTATTTTATGTTTTGCAGAGAGACTTCGGTCTCACTAGTAGTTCCACGTGGGCTTCGACGTTTAGCTTGTTACCTCAGCTACGATCTTGTGCCCTCGGCAGGATCTGATAGATAGTCAGGCTTCTCAGCCTTTTTCATTTATAGATGTCTGTACTCAGACATGATAGCTTCCGCTTGTGTTTTGACTTGTATGCTCTGATTGTTGGGTCATGAGACCCATGTTTGTAATGTCTCGCTCCTCGGAGCCTATTGAATAAACTACTTGAGTCGTAGAGTCATTTTGTGATGCCATGTTGTATTGCACATATCGAGCATATTGTGTGTATGTTATTGAAATGCTTGGTATGTGTGGGATCTGACTATCTAGTTGTTTATCTTTAGTAGCCTCTCTTACCGGGAAATGTCTCCTAGTGTTACCGCTGAGCCATGGTAGCTTGCTACTGCTCTGGAACACTTAGGCTGGCCGGCATGTGTCCTTCTTCGTTCCTGTGTCTGTCCCTTCGGGGAAATGTCACGCTTTGAGTACCGGAGTCCTGTTAGCCCGCTACAGCCCGGTTTACCGGAGTCCTGCTAGCCCAGTGCTATAGCCCGGACCCACTTGCTGATGACCGACACGTTCGAAGCTGGGTCATGAATGGCTGTCCCTGTAGGTCTGTGCCACTTTGGGTTTACGACTAGTCATGTCAGCCCGGGCTCCTTATCATATGGATGCTAGCGACACTATCATATACGTGAGCCAAAAGGCGCAAACGGTCCCGGGCAAAGGTAAGGCGACACCCGTGGGGATACCGTGCGTGAGGCCGCAAAGTGATATGAGGTGTTACCGGCTAGATCGATGTGACATCGAGTCGGGGTCCTGACAGCGTTGGTATCAGAGCTTGACTGCCTGTAGGATTACCAAGCCAAACTGGTCGAAGTTGAGTCTAGAAATGCTTTAGTTATATAAGGGAATTGATTGTGGGATGGAACGTAAGGCTCTTTTTACTCCGTATACCTTATGCCTTCTGATCTGAGTCATCTTATCTTTCCTGCGGGGTTTAAGAACTAGGCTTTCTCTTCTTTCTATCAGGATCACGTGTTACTAATCTGTAGACTTATAAGATTGTTGATTCAAGCCTCAGTTCAGTTTCTACTATCTTCTGTACGTTAACTGTTGATCTCGAAACCTTGATATTGTGCTTCTGAGTGGTTATGCCACCATTTTTGTGAATGTCTCAAATCTTTTCTGAGCATTTACAGCCGTTATGCTGTCCGAGTCATTCCAGGTTTCTAAACAGTCTGATGCACTTGCAGATTCCTTCCTTCCATTTCAATGTTCCTTTGGGCCAGATTATCCACACTAATTAGTAAGTTGAGGTACTTTATTGCCTCGACATATATGTTGGAATAATTGTTATGACCCTAGGTGTTTTAGGGAGTCACCTAGTAATCTAGCAACGTTTTGTGTTCCCAGTGTGATGATTCTGGCCTTTATTCTCGAAAGCATCCCGTGATGCCACATAGTTAGTAGGTATTCTACTCCTGGGTTTTGAACCCGAGATTCACTCTACTTACATCATGTTGATAGTGTTGCTAGTTCCTTTAGGATATTAGTAACCTTTGCGATAGTCCTTAAAGTCCGTGGTATTTCCTTCTTCCAAATACTATGAACCGCTTATGGCAGATGTTATTGGATCAAAAGATCACAATTAGAGCACTATTGAGGAGTTCTCCATTCATATATTGTGGCTCTGCCAGTTCTACCTTTCTGCATGGGTTATCCGGAAGAAATATGTTGAACTTTGTTCGACATGCTAAACCATGCATCCACAACTCAGAAAATCGTATGTCCTTTGAGTTGTCCCTCTTTAGTTGTCTTCTGACCCTCGTCTATCAATTGATAGTCAAGAGTATGTGTGCGTTCGTCTATCGATGCCTATTACTCTTGTGGTCCGTCAAGCCATTCTATCGCAGAATGACTAGGAGAAACAAACTCCAGTACCTCTTCCATATCCAGGATTGGGTCAAAGAAGTTGTGCTCCGCAGATCAAATTGCTAATCCAGCTTTTGTTCTGTTCTACCCTGGAGTATTACCATCTTTATATCGGAATTGTCATGGGAATTGCACACCATCCTATGAACTCTTGACACAGTGATACTTCTCGCCAACATTGTTTATTCCTCGGTTCCTGTGTTATCGTAACCGGAATGTCGACAAGTGAATCGTGGTGTGTGAAATCAATACTGCTAGCAACTCCGTTGTTTGGTAGTTAAAGGACAATAATTTCATTCTTAGCATGTTGGTTAGTGAATCATCATTCTAAGATTGATCGTGCTACCTAGTCCTTGTTCTCGGTGCACTCCTCGATCGATGAGTTAGGGTTATTTCAAATCTTCGCTCTATTGATCATATCGTCTTGCCTCAAAAAGCAAGATTGTTCTCGAGCTTAGTAACATATCGGTGGCTCGTGATTTCCGAAGATCTTCTCGGAAGTATTACCAGGCTGTCACCTGACCGCTATGTTGAGCTCGTCATCAAGTTGGTTCTTGTGAACCACCGTCTCTCCAAGAATCGGTGTTAGATATCCCCGAGCTAGTTGGTTAAGCTAAACGACAACTTGGAGGGTTGGAAGATAAAAGCTTGCCTGACTTAGTTCGTTCCAAAGGGGTATTCTTGTGTAGTGAGTATTGAAGAAAGATGATATCTTCATCGATTGGTCCCTGTGATCAGTTGCTGGACCTATCGTCTTATCAATCCTTTGATTTGAGTGTGGGCTATCGTCAAATCAAGTCAGAACCAACGATGTTCGTAATGTTGTCTTCCTCGTGGTTGATCCCTCGAGCATACACCATTATATTTTTGGGTCTGACCAATGCTATCACCGTGTTCACACGATGGTGGAAGTCCAGTGATATGGAAATTCCGATGAGTTGTTGTTGAGTCCATTGACAACATCCTTATCTCCTCCATGATGTTGTTGAACATTAAGTTAGTGTTGGAAACTTTTGAAAGCATTTTCTTCATGCTAGCTCATGAAGTACTTGTTTGATGAAAGGAGTGACTTCCTTTGATTCACGTGCATTTTGATGTAAGCTGCCGTCGTGAATTCGAGAAAGTTTGTTTTTGCTCCTTTGGAATCATCCCAAATCAGTCATGCACTCGTGCGAAGTATTCTGTAGTCTGGAGACTTGCAACCTTCATTCTATATGTGTCCCTAGCACACTAAGCCACTGATTGACTTGTTCAAGGAAAAGAAGTCTATGCTTGGGATCTAATCCATGGACTTGCGTAAAGGCTTCGATATCCTCGATTATGGTTCCCCACCTGAACTCGGTAGTGTTGATTATAAGACTACTACGTGGCCATGCTTGTCTGGGACAACGTGTTCACATGTTTGTAGCAGAACCAGCTCATGTTTTGGAGCTTGCTATCGTAGTTCATTTCCCGAGAATCTCGCAACGTCATCTCGTCGATTTGTGTTGCAAACTTTCATTTTTCTTCCTGGACTCGATGAGTCTGGAATATCCTGACACCAACCAGATCTGAATCTCAGGCAGATATGATGGTTTGGAACATTTCCCAAGAAATATAATATTGATCTCACGATAACCGATAAAGAGGATGTCGTGGCCAACACACCCCGCCGGGAGACCTAATATCGTAGTATCTTGATTGAGGAAGTCGGCCACCTCCCCATAAGGATTTCCTAGGATTTACCTCCGTAACTGTTCCTTATGGATTCTATTGCTCCCGAAGTTCGACCTTTACTTGATGTTCTAGTTATCAAACCATATCTATGAATGGGTTACACTAGCACGTCAAGGAGAACATTAGAAGCGGAGTGCTAAATGTCTCTCGGTCGATCATCCAGATTTTGTTCCTTGGCTTCGCTAAGGTGAAATCTGAGTTGATGTTATCTTCCTATGCATCTGCATCGCCCATCGTTGTTCATCATGGTGGAATGTTGTGTTGCCAGGATCCTTGACACGGATATTGGTAAAACCTTGATGAATGTGGAAATGCTCAAGTTCTTGAGAGCACGCACAAGCGCTACGTGTTATCATCGGCACTAACTGGGTTTGCTCTCAGTTTCCTCGGCAATGCTATGATCTTTTCAAACGGTGAATTCACTCTCTGTTGTTGGGTTCTTCCCCAGTTACCAGAATCATTCCCAGCATTTGCATTTTTGTTCCTAGCCTGCACCGCCAATGTGCCATTCTACCATGGGTCTCTTCCATTTCCGGTGATAAGCAAATTCATCCATTGCGTTGTCTTCAACAAGGTAATCCACATCATCCAAGTCCGAGTATGCCATTCTACCAACCCCCTCCAAACGATCGTTGTGAATTGCCTTAGGCTGGTATGAAGAGTTTCAATGATCTTTGAATCAAAAGTAATTCTTTTTGCCACTTAAGATAATAATCTACGAATCACCCTCCTCCAGGATGTTTCGTCGTGGTATCATGGCAACTCAACTCCTCGCTACATTGACAATCGTTTACCACCCTCTTAAGCGTGAAATTGTTGTCTACCTAGTGAACCCTCGTCATCTGTTCCACTCCATCCCTCTAGAGGTGTGCTTCGTCTCTCAGCTCGAGAGATGTTGTTATGTCTCATTCCGTGAGTTGTTCGATCTTCAAGAAGATCGACCCTTCTAGAGTCTCCCTCTTCCCTCCATGTCATGCTGACAGGATTTCTTAGAGCAAGACGACAAGACAAAGATGGTGTTCAAATCAACGTTCATTTGAAGTGCACCCTGGATCGTGAAGTTTGTGCTAGGTCGCGTTCCCCCTCCACCTTACCCTACGCTTGAATCTCGAGACGAGATTCTTGTTTAGTGGGGGTGAGTTGTCACATCCCTAGCTTCTGGCATTGCTCTAGGTTAGCTTCATGTGTGCATCATGTCTATATTTTTGAAATTTGAATTGAGGAATTTTCAAAAGCCTCAGGAAACCTCTGAAAATAACCAACAATTAAATCTTCTCAAATGTGTCCAAGAAAATGTTCCTGTTACTCCATAAAAATATTGGTAAGAGGTAAAATTTAAACCAATATTTTTGGAGTCACAGAGATAATTATTTTGGCCATTTGAATTAATCCAATAACTACTTGCTTTGGATTTATATTTAATATATATTAAATATGACTCCAATAATTCTGGAAGTTTGTGAGTGGCATTGTATATATTTTAGCAAGCCACATAAAAATCTACAGAATTTATTTAAATGATTTAGTTGTTAAACTAAATCAAAACAAACAGAACAAAAATAGAAAATAGTAAATAAAAGCAGAGAGAGAGTTTTACCTCAGCTTACCTCGCAGCCCACCTGGCCCAACTCCAGTGGCCCAGCCGGCCCAGCCCACCTCCTCCCCCTTGTCCTCTTCCTCCTCTGCCAGGAGGACGAACAGAGGCGAGGCGTGGCGCGCGCCGACGCTGCCTCGGCCACCTCCTGCTTCCCCCTGGCCACCTCCTGCTTCCTCTCGTCGCCCTGGACCCCGTCCGCGACGCCACGCACCCCCCCAGGCCTCTCACTCTCTCCCCGAGCTCCTCTCCTCCTCTGGCTCTCTCGCGCGCAGCCACCGAACACACCCGCCGCCGCCGACGAGCTTCCTCGTGGCCACCGGCCACCCCTAGCCTCGTCGATGCGCCCAGGAGCTCCCCCTCGACCCCTCCTTCCTCCCCACCGACCCACGGCCCTACGGACGCGCCACAACGCCGCCGGCATCACCGTTTCCATCGCCGGCCGCCGAGGATCTTCACCGTCAATTCGCCACCATCGTCGCTTCCCCGAGCTCGCTGACCCTCCCTGCACGATCCCCGTGAGTCCCTGCTTCGTTTCCCCCTAACCCCAAGCCCGATTTCGAGCTCTAGCCGCCCCCTCTACCGGAGCCGAGATGCTCCGCCGCACGGACTCGTCGCCGGCGAAGCCCCGGTGACCAAATGGCCCCGCGCGTGCGTCCGTTGCACTCGCAACGACCCGTGGAGCAACGCTAGCGTGGCAGCTAGCTTGTTTGCAAGCCGCAGCGCTAACCCCGCACCCACCCGAGCTCCGGCCGCCGCCTCGGGCTCCATTCCGGCGAACCCCGGCCACCCCTGCACCTCCCGTTGGCCCCCCTAGATGCGCACGGGCACGGGCTACCCTCTGGTGCCCTTGGCTTGGCCCAAAACCCCTCGCAGCGCCACTCCGGCGAGCTCCCGCCGCAGTTTTGGTCGTCGCCGGCCGAACTCCAGCGACTGCCGACGTGGCACGCCTAATTAGCACTAATGACCCTGTTAAACTAACCCCGTGACACTGACAGTGGGCCCCGTAGTGGGTCAAAGCCCGGGTCAACGCGGGATTAGCCCCTGTGTCACTGACGTGTGGACCCCACACGTCAGGTTTGACCCGAGCCGGCCCCTGTTGACTTGCTGACGTCATGCCAACGTCATGCTGACGCAGTAATGATTTCTGGATTTAATTTAATTCTGAAATTCCAGAAAAATGCCTAAAACTTCCAAAATTCATAGAAAATTAACCGTAACTCCAAATTAAATAATTTATATATGAAAAATTATCAGAAAAATTCAAGGAATCCATCTGTACCATTTTCATGCATGTTAGAACAACTTATAGCTGCTGTTTAGCACAAATCAATTAAATGGCATTTGAATAATCACATATGGAGTTTGAATTTGAATCTTGTATTCAAACCAACTTCATTTAATCTGTTGCTAGTTGCATTAGCTCAAAACACATTCATTTTGCCATGTCATGATCATGCATCATATTGTGCATTGCATTGATTGTGTTCCTTTCTGTGTTGCCGGTATTTGTCCCCTTTCGATAGACGTGATACCGATGACGTGATCGTTGACACTGATGAAGACTCAATGTTATCTTCAGAAGTGCCAGGCAAGCAAAACCCCCTTGTTCATTCCGATAAAATCCCACTCTCTCGCTTCTGCTCTCTTTTACTGCATTAGGACAACAACGACATATTTGATACTTGCTGCGGTAGCTGAACCCTTTATCCTTTGCATGACCTGTCATTGCCACAGTAAATAGATGAAACCCACTAGCATGAGTAGGAGTTGTTTGAGCCCTGTTGTGCCTACTCATTCATGCTTGTTTGTCATGCCTGCTACTGCTTAGAGTTGAGTCAGGTCTGATTCATCGGGGATGAATCAGAGGCGTGTGAACATGTCCTACTGTGTGTGAGCTAAGTGTGTGAACATGATTTGGTAAAGGTAGCGGTGAGAGGCCATGTAGGAGTACATGGTGGGTTGTCTCATTGCAGCCGTCCTCAGGAACTGAGTTCTGTGTTTGTGATCCATGATCAGTTACTACCACACATTGGGCTCCGGGCGCTCCAAGCCCTCTCGACTTATTAATCAACTTGATCTCTGTCCAGGAGTTGCAACTAGTTTCTGGTGTTTGTAGGCAGTGTTAGTAGTCTACCAAGTGGCACCCGGTACAGGTGGGCTTGGGACAGACTAGGCACAGTGGCCCGGTGTACCAAGTGGCACCCGGTTGGTGGGCTTGGGAACCCTGCACACATCGTTTGGGGCCGTAAGCGACACCCCGGCCGGATCTCCTTGCGGATGGAACCTGAATAGGCGATAAACCTGGACTAGAGACTTGTTCGGTTAGTCAGGTCGTGGCCGACTCCCTCGCCCGGCTTCCGCTTGAAGGTTGCCGAGGTACATGACGTGTACAGGGCGGTAAGTGGCGAGAGCGTGTGTGAAGAAGTACACCCCTGCAGGGTTAACATCATCTATTCGAATAGCCGGATTGCTCGGATATGGAAACTTGGACCCCTTGCATAGTTCATAGACAAGTGAAAGTGGATACTCTAAAATACGCAAGATAAGCGTGAGTGCTATGGATGGCGTTCTCGTAGAGAGACGGGAGCGGATCCATAGTGGTGTATTGATATGGTGAATATGTGGACTCGTGTGCGCCACCTCAAAAGAGTCGCTTGCAGTCGTAGTTAGGTTAGCCACCGAGTCAAAGCTGGCTTGCTGCAGTTAAACTCCTCCACCCCCTTTGTTGATAATGATGCATATGTAGTTAGTTCTGATGTAAGTCTTGCTGGGTACATTTGTACTCACGTTTGCCTATTTTATGTTTTGCAGAGAGACTTCGGTCTCACTAGTAGTTCCACGTGGGCTTCGACGTTTAGCTTGTTACCTCAGCTACGATCTTGTGCCCTCGGCAGGATCTGATAGATAGTCAGGCTTCTCAGCCTTTTTCATTTATAGATGTCTGTACTCAGACATGATAGCTTCCGCTTGTGTTTTGACTTGTATGCTCTGATTGTTGGGTCATGAGACCCATGTTTGTAATGTCTCGCTCCTCGGAGCCTATTGAATAAACTACTTGAGTCGTAGAGTCATTTTGTGATGCCATGTTGTATTGCACATATCGAGCATATTGTGTGTATGTTATTGAAATGCTTGGTATGTGTGGGATCTGACTATCTAGTTGTTTATCTTTAGTAGCCTCTCTTACCGGGAAATGTCTCCTAGTGTTACCGCTGAGCCATGGTAGCTTGCTACTGCTCTGGAACACTTAGGCTGGCCGGCATGTGTCCTTCTTCGTTCCTGTGTCTGTCCCTTCGGGGAAATGTCACGCTTTGAGTACCGGAGTCCTGTTAGCCCGCTATAGCCCGGTTTACCGGAGTCCTACTAGCCCAGTGCTACAGCCCGGACCCACTTGCTGATGACCGACACGTTCGAAGCTGGGTCATGAATGCCTGTCCCTGTAGGTCTGTGCCACTTTGGGTTTATGACTAGTCATGTCAGCCCGAGCTCCTTATCATATGGATGCTAGCGACACTATCATATACGTGAGCCAAAAGGCGCAAACGGTCCCGGGCAAAGGTAAGGCGACACCCGTGGGGATACCGTGCGTGAGGCCGCAAAGTGATATGAGGTGTTACCGGCTACATCGATGTGACATCGAGTCGGGGTCCTGACAGTTGAGCATGAACATTATATATGGATCTTGTTTGATGCGAGACGGTTATTCATTTAAATCAGAGAATAATGGTTGTTCTATTTATATGAGTAATATCTTTTATGGTCATGCACCCTTGAAGAGTGGTCTATTTTTGTTAAATCTCGACAGTAGTGATACACATATTCATAATATTGAAGCCAAAAGATGTAGAGTTGATAATGATAGTGCAACTTATTTGTGGCACTGCCGTTTAGGTCAAATCGGTGTAAAGCGCATGAAGAAACTCCATACTGATGGACTTTTGGAACCACTTGATTATGAATCACTTGGTACTCGCGAACCGTGCCTCATGGGCAAGATGACTAAAACACCGTTCTTTGGAACTATGGAGCGAGCCACAGATTTGTTGGAAATCATACATACAGTTGTGTGTGGTCCGATGAATATTGAGGCTCACGGCGGGTATCGTTATTTTCTCACCTTCACAGATGATTTAAGCATATATGGGTATATCTTCTTACTGAAACATAAGTCTGAAACATTTGAAAAGTTCAAAGAATTTCAAAGTGAAGTTGAAAATCATCGTAACAAGAAAATAAAGTTTCTACGATCTGATCATGGAGGAGAATATTTCAGTTACGAGTTTGGTATTCATTTGAAACAATGCAGAATAGTTACGATGATTTTCTTTCGCTAACGGAGCTCACGAGATTTTCTAATTTAAGTTTTGTGTTGTGAAGTTTTCAAGTTTTGGGTAAAGATTTGATGGATTACGGAACAAGGAGTGGCAAGGTCCTAAGCTTGGGGATGCCCATGGCACCCCTAAGATAATCTAAGGACACCAAAAAGCCAAAGCTTGCGGATGGCCCGGAAGGCATCCCCTCTTTCGTCTACTTCCATCGGTAACTTTACTTGGAGCTATATTTTTATTCACCACATGATATGTGTTTTGCTTGGAGCGTCTTGTATGATTTGAGTCTTTGCTTTTTAGTTTACCACAATCATCTTTTCTGTACACACCTTTTGAGAGAGACACACATGATTCAGGAATTTTTAGAATACTCTATGTGCTTCACTTATATCTTTTGAGTTATATAGTTTTGCTCTAGTACTTCACTTATATCTTTTAGAGAACGGTGGTGGATTTGTTTTATAAAAAATATTGATCTCTCATGCTTCACTTAGATTATTTTGAGAGTCTTAAATAGCATGGTAATTTTCTTAAATAATTCTAATATGCTAGGTATTCAAGATTAGTAAAAACTTTCTTATGAGTGTTTTGAATACTAAGAGAAGTTTGATGGTTGATGATTGTTTTGAGATATGGAGGTAGTGATATTAAAGTTGTGCTAGTTGAGTAGTTGTGAAATTGAGAAATACTTGTGTTGAAGTTTGCAAGTCCCGTAGCATGCACGTATGGTAAACGTTATGTAACAAATTTGAAACATGAGGTGTTCTTTGATTGTCTTCCTTAGGAGTGGCGGTCAGGGACGAGCGATGGTCTTTTCCTACCAATCTATCCCCCTAGGAGCATGCGCGTAGTGCTTGGTTTTTGATGACTTGTAGATTTTTGCAATAAGTATGTGAGTTCTTTATGACTAATGTTGAGTCCATGTATTATATGCACTCTCACCCTTCCATCATTGCTAGCCTCTTCGGTACCGTGCATTTCCCTTTCTCACATTGAGAGTTGGTGCAAACTTTGCCGGTGCATCCAAACCCCGTGATATGATACGCTCTTTCACACATAAACCTCCTTATATCTTCCTCAAAACAGCCACCATACCTACCTATTATGGCATTTCCATAGCCATTATGAGATATATTGCCATGCAACTTTCCACCATCCTGTTTATCATGGCAAAGAAGGAGGAGCTGCGGGAAGCCGGGGATATTGTAGCTGGGAAATCCTTTATGTTGCGGAGGAAATTCGGAGATCCACGGTATGCCCCTCTGGATCGGCTGTGGAGTTCGGAGGATGTGTATATGGATTTGGCGGTGAGCGCTGCCGATGCAGCCAAGTACTTCCATGGTCAGACGGACCATGGAGTAGACCAGCTATTTTGGAGACAATTCCATTCTCCCGAGCGTCCACTTTCATTGACTGACCAATTAGCCGAATGGGCCGAACTAAATAGGTTTTCCGGACTCTCTATGAGGTCTGTTGTGGATCAGCTATGGCCGGGAAGGTCAAAACCGAACAATTATTTCAGCTTGGTGCAGCAGGTCCTTGACGTGGTGCCGTGCATAAATGCGATGAGGAGGTCGGCGTGCATAGAGGGCGCACGGATGGCCTTTGCCCGTGTTAAGGCATATTGGGCGGAGATGGATGCTACCAATGTTGCAGCGCGGGATTCGGCTATAGGTCGAAAGGCTGCCGAGCACTACTTTGAAGAAGTTCTTGAGGGTGCCCGTTTGATAGAGACACAGTGCTCAAAAAATATTATGTTTGAGTGATATGTAATCTCATTGTAAGCGAAATGCTTTTATAAATTTTTATAAGGCTATTTTTATACTTTTGCCTGAAAGTAATATGATGCCTCCTGGGCGGCCGTTTATGTATACATGTGTATAACCTGAAAGATTGCAGCCGTCGGCTTCAACCCTCACGCATATAATGCGGAGGTGCTCGCAAAAACATGCATTCACACTTAACCCAACGTCTTGGTCCTATTAAGGAGGTGATAGCGGAGCGAGCGAGGCAACCGGACTATAATGCTTTAGCACTTTCACTTAGCCATAGGAGTTTGACAGTGGGGCTACTAGATAGCCCCTGGTGGCTCCGCACTCTCCCGATCTCGGGGTGCGTACATTCCTGGCCGGGAAACGGCCCTTCGTTAAGGCGGAGGAATTCTAACATTCCCACAGGTCATCGAGTGGTTGACCAGTCTCACGCTATATCATGACAGTCAGTTTTTGGCTTTCTCTACTGAGGTGCTCGTCCGGATGAACCAGGGCACAATCGCAGTAGTTCTCCTGGTGCTACCTTAGCCGGCAAGGCGGAATGTAAGGCACCAAAACACAGGAGCCGGGCAAACCCAACATTTGACCAAAGACAATGATTCGGAGCTGATGCATATAGGGCCAAACTCGCGACGCCGAACACTCCCTAAGGTATTCGGTATTTGTGGTATAAAGCGGGCCTAAATAGTGGCCTTTGTAAGAAGCCCTGTGTGTCCAGGTACGTGCATTGTTCTGGCGTGGCCACATGCCAAGACGTCAGCATCCTTCTCAACGGTGGATATGTATCAACAAGAGACAGTAAAAAAGGTTTACGCAGGGTCTTAATGTAAAAAGAATCCTTGGAGTGGGTCCCTGCTGCACGTCTGCGCCTGTGTCTCCGTTGTGCCGTATCCTGGGCGGGTGTAGCACGATGATCGTCTGTAAAAGAGAGGAAGTTAAGTGAAAAAGTTGTCGTGCAAAAGGATAGTTTTTAAAGAAACCATGTATAATTCAAGATGATAAGAAATTGCCACTTGTCTGCGCGCGTTGAGCCCCTTGTATTGACAAATAGGGTTGGACCACTTAGTTCCATATAAATAGAGGCGCCGGACTTGATTAGTTGTATCTGAGGTCTTGACGACCTATTGGATGCTTTCGCTTGTCCGGGCGCCTTTAGTGTGTGGCGGCCAAGGCAGCGTCACTCTCTTCGGCGCACAGAGATCGCTTTATATTTCCGTGCACTGTAATGATGCCACGTGGACCGGGCATCTTGAGTGTGAGGGAGGCGTAGTGTGGTGTTGCATTAAAGCGAGCGAAAGCTTCGCGTCCGAGCAGTGCTTGATAGCCACTTTGAAACGGAGCGATGTGTAAAGTTAAATGCTCGCGACGGAAGTTATCGGGGGAGCCGAATGTAAGTTGTAGTAGGAGGGAGCCCGTACAACGAGCCCCTGGGCCTGGCGCTACTCCTTTAAAGGTAGTATTGCTATAGCGAATTTGTGTTGGGTCTAACCCCATCCCGCGGATTGTATCCTGATATATTAGGTTTAGGCTACTGCCGCCATCCATCAAGACCCTTGTGAAGTGATATCCGCCAATTACTGGGTCTAATACCAGGGCAGCCCATCCTGTGTGTCGGATACTTGCTGAGTAATCGCGATGGTCGAAAGTGATCGGTTGAGATGACCAGTGGCAGGACTTCGTGGTGACAGGCACTTGGGTATACTTTCCCGGGAGTGCCGCATTGTTTTTTCCCTTGATTACGTGTAACACGTTTACTGTTTTGACTTCTGGTGGAAATTGCTTTTGTTCCCCCATGTCTTGCTTGGGGGGCTCATCCTCATCTTCACTTGGTGTATCCTCCCCCTTGTGTACGGCGTTGAGCTTGCCGGACTGCTTGAAGACCCAACATTCTATGTGGGTATGATTAGCAGGTTTACCAGGGGTACTATGAATCTGACATACTTGGTCCAGAATTTTGTTGAGGCTGGACAATTCATCCCTGGTGCCTTTAGGGGGTGGCTTTTGACCTGGCCGAGGGCTTTTGAATCCGGCATTTACTGCCGTGCCCTTCATGCTGTCTTCTTTATTCCGGTGTTTGTTATTGCTATTGCGCCGTGATTTCCCGTTTCCATCTCTAACTTCAGATGTACTGGGGTCGCTGGTGCTGCATCTGGCTAGCCAGCTGTCCTCTCCCGCGCAAAAGCGGGTCATGAGGTTTGTTAATGCGGCCATCGTTCTCGGCTTATTTTGGCCAAGGTGTCTGGCGAGCCATTCATCACGGACGCTATGCTTGAAAGCTGCTAAGGCTTCGGGGTCCGGACAATCGACAATCTGGTTCTTTTTAGTAAGAAACCTGTTCCAAAGCTTTCGGGCTGACTCTCCGGGCTGTTGAGTTATATGACTCAAATCGTCCGCATCCGGAGGTCGGACATAAGTCCATTGAAAATTTGCCCGAAAGGCGTCTTCGAGCTTTTCCCAACTTCTAATGGAGCTTTCGGGGAGGCCTTTGAGCTAGTGACGAGCTGGCCCTTTGAGCTTGAGGGGTAGGTACTTGATGGCATGGAGATCATCTCCTCGAGCCATATGGATATGAAGGATGTAGTCCTCAATCCAGACCCCAGGGCCTGTTGTTCCGTCGTATGCCTCTATGTTTACGGGCTTGAATCCCTCTGGAAATTTGTGGTCCAGCACCTCATCGGTGAAACATAGGGGGTGTGTGGCACCCCTATAGCTGGGTGTACCGTGTTGTTCGGATGTTTGTTGTGTTGCATTGTATGCTGGGGCGCGCTTGCGTGGTCCATAGATGGATCTTGTTGCACCGTCCTTTGGGTGCGAGCCCTCGCATTGGTTGCGTGTTGTATGGTGAGCGGCGTTGTATGCCGCTCTGTGTTGGTAGAGGGGTCGTCTATCCGACCATGTGGCTGCTTTGATATTTGGTTGTGGGGGGTCTGAGGCCTCCTCATTGAATTCGGGTAGCAGCTTCCGCTTTGGGTAGCTTTTGTAGGGGCGATTGTCGCCGTACCTTGCTGCTGTGTTGAGTATTTTACTCCATCTGATTTGGAGTGTGTCTTGCGCGGCCTTGATCCTTTGCTTCTGCTTTTTTAGACTCCTCGCGGTGGCAACAAGCCTTTTACGGGCAGTCTGCTGCTCCGGGTGCCTGTCCGGCGTTATGTCGTCTGGACCATTATCCTTGATAGGATTTGTTTGTTCGGTTTGATTATCCGGATTGCCGTTGTCCGGCAGCGGTTCGCCCTGCTCCAGCGCTGGGTCTGTGTGATCGCTATTTCTGTCGAGGCGGGATTTGGGGCGGCGCTTGCGTCGCCGCTTTGACTGCTTTTCGAGGGAACAAGCCTTCGGTGCATCCTTCCGCTCCTCGTCGTCATCTTTTGGTGCGTCCACCATGTATACGTCATATGACGAGGTGGCGTTCCAGGGCCCAATAGGCACTGGTTCTTCATCGTCTCCTTCATCGGCGTCCATACCGTCGATGTCTTCGGAGTCGAGGTCGAGCATGTCGGTTAAATCGTCGACGATGGCTACAAAGTGGGTGGTGGGTGGGCTTTGAATTTCTTCATCGTCCGTATCCCAATCTCGCTGACCATAGTCCGGCCAGGGCTCTCCTGATAAAGAGAGAGACTTTAGTGATTTCATAATATCGCCGAAGGGCGAGTGCTGAAAGATGTCCGCGGCAGTAAACTCCATGATCGGCGTCCAATCGGATTCGATCGGCAGAGGCACGAATGGTTCGGAGTCCGGAGAGGAGTCCGGCTCCTTGGAATCATGAGTTTCGTGGAGTGCGGGGATGGTGTTTGGCTCAATCGCCGTTAAGATCGCAGCCCCCGAGGCGGCGTCCAACCATCCGTCCTCGAT
This sequence comes from Triticum dicoccoides, assembly GCF_002162155.2. Classification (NCBI taxonomy): domain Eukaryota; kingdom Viridiplantae; phylum Streptophyta; class Magnoliopsida; order Poales; family Poaceae; genus Triticum; species Triticum dicoccoides. The sequence goes on along the minus strand of NC_041388.1, from coordinate 707,119,537 downwards.
TAGTGCGGTTGGCTCCGAATTAAGGGTCGAAGCTGATGCGGGTGCGGCCTCCAGGGCACTGTTCAGCGGCAGAGCTAGATCATGCTCGTCGGGACAGTGCGGCGCGCTCGGCAGTGGCTCGAATCTGTCGAAGATCAAGTCCCCGCGGATGTCAGCCGTGTAGTTTAAACTTCCAAATCTGACCTGATGGCCAGGGGTGTAGCTTTCGATCCACTCCAGACGACCAAGTGAATTGGTCCGCGGTGCGAAGCCACCGAAGACGAAGATCTGTCCGGGGAGGAAGGTCTCACCCTGGACTGCATCGCTATTGATGATCGTAGGAGCCATCGAGCCTGACGACGACGACACAGAGGAACTCTCAATGAAAGCACCAATGTCGGTGTCAAAACCGGTGGATCTCGGGCAGGGGGTCCCGAACTGTGCGTCTAGGCCAGATGGTAACAGGAGGCAAGGGACACGAAGTTTTACCCCCGTTTGGGCCCTCTCGATGGAGGTAAAACCCTAAGTCCTGCTTGATTAATATTGATGATATGGGTAGTACAAGAGTAGATCTACCACGAGATCGAAGAGGCTAAACCCTAGAAGCTAGCCTATGGTATGATTGTTGATGTGTACGTTGTCCTACGGACTAAAATCCTCCGGTTTATATAGGCACCGGAGAGGGTTAGGGTTACACAAAGTCGGTTACAATGGTAGGAGATCTTCATATCCGTATCACCAAGCTTGCCTTCCACGCCAAGGAAAGTCCCTTCCGGACACAGGACGGAGTCTTCAATCTTGTATCTTCATAGTCCAGGAGTCCGGCTGAAGGTATAGTCCGGCCATCCGGACACCCCCTAATCCAGGACTCCCTCAGGGATGCCTTAGATACTTATGAAAAGATGAAAACCATATTTTGGCACCCCATGAATGAGAAGGTTGAATCCACATCTCTTTTGCTCTCCTACCAAAACGAATCTATCAAAGAGATGAAAGCTAGCTTAGATGCAAATTTCTATAAATTGATTAATATTTCTTCTACCATTAACAACCATGTGCTTTATCAAAATAGAAATAGTAATGCCATAGATAATAAGTTTTCTCTTTTCTTCCCTAAAACCAAAGATGGCAATACCTAGATCTATCCTTGCATTTATGCCTAGCTAGGGCGTTAAACGATAGCGCTTGTTGGGAGGCAACCCAATTTTATTTTTATTCCTTGATTTTTGCTCCTGTTTAGTAATAAATAATTTATCTAGCCTCTGTTTTGGTTGTGTTTTTTGTGTTTAATTAGTGTTTGTGCCAAGTAGAACCGTTGGGAAGACTTGGGGAAAGTCTTTTCGATCTTGCTATAAAAAACAGAAACTTTAGCGCTCACGAGAATTGCTGCCATTTTTATTTGGAGAGAAATATTTAGTTAATTATTTTTGCAGATGATTAATAGATAAATTACTCACGTCCAGAAATTTATTTTAGAATTTTTGGGGTTCCATAAGTTTGCGTTAGTTACAGATTACTACAGACTGTTCTGTTTTTGACAAATTCTGTTTTTCGTGTGTTGTTTGCTTATTTTGATGAATCTATGGCTAGTAAAAGAGTTTATAAACCATAGAGAAGTTGTAATACAGTAGGTTTAACACCAATATAAATAAATAATGAGTTCAATACAGTACCTTGAAGTGGTGTTTTCTTTTCTTTCGCTAACAGAGCTTATGAGATTTTCTGTTGAAGTTTTGTGTTGTGAAGTTTTCAGGTTTTGGGTAAAGATTTGATGGATTATGGAACAAGGAGTGGCAAGAGCCTAATCTTGGGGATGCCCATGGAATACCAAGGTAATATAAGGACACGAAAAAGCCAAAGTTTGGGGATCCCCGGAAGGCATCCCCTCTTTCGTCTTCGTCCATCGGTAACTTTAGTTGGAGCTATATTTTTATTCACCATGTGATATGTGTTTTTCTTGGAGCGTCTTGTATGATTTGAGTCTTTGATTTTTAGTTTACCACAATCATCCTTGATTTTCACACCTTTTGAGAGACACACACATGATTCAGAATTTATTAGAATACTATATGTGCTTCACTTACATCTTTTGAGCTATATAGTTTTGCTCTAGTGCTTCACTTGTATCTTTTAGAGCACGGTGGTGGATTTGTTTTATAGAAACTATTGTTCTCTCATTCTTCACTTATATTATTTTGAGAGTCCTACAAAATAGCATGGTAATTTGCTTTAATCATAAAAATTAGTCCTAAAGTGATAGGCATCCAAGATTAGTAATTTTTTCTTATGAGTGTGTTGAATACTATGAGAAGTTTGATGCTTGATAATTGTTTTGAGATATAAAGATGGTGATATTATAGTCATGCTAGTTGAGTGGTTATGAATTTGAGAAATACTTGTGTTAAAGTATGTGATTCCCGTAGCATGCACGTATGGTGAACCGTTATGTGATGAAGTCGGAGCATGATTTATTTATTGATTGTCTTCCTTATGAGTGGCGGTCGCGGACGAACGATGGTCTTTTCCAGCCAATCTATCCCCCTAGGAGCATGGATTAAACTTTGCTTTGATAACTTGTAGATTTTTGCAACAAGTATATGAGTTCTTTATGACTAATGTTGAGTCCATGGATTATACGCACTCTCATCCTTCCACCATTGCTAGCCTCTCTAGTATCTGTAGCGAGCCGACCTCAAACGGTCAAGTCTCTGTGCTTCAGTGTCATCCCTGGATCGGTAATGCTGACACACACAGTACTCGAGGATTTATAACAGAGTAGCAATCACACACTTATTACATTGAATGTCTCCAAAGAGAACTTATTACAATAAATATGGCTTAAGGCCATCTAATATGATAACAGTGAAAGGCTTGGAAGAAAAAGTGAGTCCATCAACTCCAACGGCATAGCTGAGCTGCACGGCAACGACCTAATGAACCTTACTCCTCGTCTGAAAAGTCTGCAACATAATACGTTGCAGCCCAAAAACGGGTTAGCACATGGAATATGCTGGCAAAGTAACATAGTAGAGCAAGAAAGAATAACGCTATCACTACATTCATATTTGGCTGGTGGAAAGCTCTATGGTTACAGTTTTTTCGAAAAGCCAAATTTTCCCTACAATAAAGGAATGGATTTTAATTTAACTATCATGGTAGTTGAAACATCATTGAGTGGGTTTCTCGAACTCAATCCCAAATTAAAGTAATTATCAACCCAACAATATTAAGTTAAAGTGATGAGATACTTAAGATACTCCAAGTACTAGATACTCAAGATTGTCCATAACCGGGGGCACATCTAACCATGATTAGTTTGTACACTCTGCAGAGGTTTGCGCACTTTTCCCCACAAGACTCGATTGCCTCCGTTGAATTTCTTGCACTACATTATGTTTGAGAAATGGATGACCGAGACACAGTCTTTCAGGAACATGAACTCTCTACTCCGGGCAGACCATACCAAACCTACAACCCACTACCTGCTGATCAACCTCGTCGAGAGCTTCACGTAACTTACTCAACTATGCTAGAGCCCATAATAGCTTGTGGTTGCACACGGAAGTTTCTAGCATGAATCATCTCAATTCCCTTTGAGCCTGGGTGGCGGTCCATAGGAAAATCACACGGAACCCCGGGATTTCCAAAAATACAGGCAACACTGGGTACTCCAGGTGCCTCAATCCACCCAGATGTGTATTCAAGTTGCCACCTTAAGTTAAACCATTATTTAACAATCTCACATCTGTCATGGATTTCACTCACCCAAACCACGTCTACGAGCATAGCATAGCAATATAAGCAATCCGTATAAGTAACTCCCAAGGTTTGAATATAACAGGGCAATAGGTCCTACCTCATCAACTACTTCCCAACCCACAAGTTAATGACATCCTAACCATGCAATGTTTTAGGATTGGAACTAATGCATAAAAACTGGGTGATAAAGGGATATGATCAAAGTGTTACTGGCCTTGCTGATGATCCGCGAAACCTAGGGACTCCAAATAACACGCTTCGCACTCCGGGAATTCTATCACAAACAAACAATAGCATACATAAGCAATCAAGAAAAGAAACACGGGTAATTCTCGAATAATAAGATCTACCAGAAAGTTCAACTTAAGAACTCCGGTTAGCAAAAAGAATCAAATCAAACGGAGCAAAGAAACTCAAACGACGAAAAACAAGATCCGTTTACTAATCTGGACCTAGGTCAAATATTACAGTAGCAAAAGCTTGTTCAAGTTGGTTAAACAGAAAGATGGTCTCGAAACGAAGATCTAGGTGCTTGAATCACCTGATTCCGACAAACGAGCGAAAAGAAAAACTAATACGAAAATCGAATCAGAAATCGCGATCAGAAATAATTGCGGAAAAATCCGATTAAAGAAAACTGACGAACAGGCTAACGGACGAGCGTTCGTTGTCTATAACTAACGGGCGAAAACCGTTCATGAAAACGAACGTACGGACGAACGTCCGTTAAAGAGAAGAACCGGAAAAAAAATGAACTAGGATTTTCTTAAAAAAACCGGATCGATTTTTCTTAAAAAAATCGGCGGCAACAGCTATCTCGTCGGTCTGGCGAGACGAGGCGGGGCGAGGTGCGGCGCGGGTGGGGCACGGCT
>NC_041388.1:707106493-707114580 GCF_002162155.2 Triticum dicoccoides | reverse complement strand
TAAGAGGGGGGAGGGTGGCTTGGGGAGGGGGCAAGGGCGGCGGAGGCGGAGTCCTGGCCGGACTCCTGGTCCGAGGCGGCGCGGCGGCGTCGGTCTCCTGGAGGGAGATGGCGTCGCGGGGGAGGCGGGCCGGCGGCTGGGCTTCAGCCTAGTTAGCCACTACGCAACCTTTAAAAAAACAATTCCGCCGAACAGAAAAATAATCCTAGAAAATAAAATAAAAATCTATAATTGCCAAAACAAATTTTCACCGTCCAAATATAATATTTAGAACGATATGAACATTTTCTTGGCCCTAAAATATAATTTTGAAAACATGCAATTTTTCTAATGCAAACAAAATTGCAATAAAATCCAAATAAAAACAAATATTTGATTTTAATATTTTTCCTCCCATATTTCATTTATTTTGGAGAAGTCATATTATCTCCTCTCATATATTTTAATATGGAATATTTTCGGAGAGAAAAATAATTAAAACCAAAAATCCTCGTTCCAAAATTTGATAGAAATCAAATTTGAAAACCGCGGAAATCCCCAACTCTCTCCGAGGGTCCTTGAGTTGCTTAGGATTTCGAGGATCGCGGGAAAAAATGCAATAAAATATGATCTGCAAGAATGATCTAGGTATAACATTCCAAATTGAAAATTTGGGATGTTACAAACCTACCCCCCGTAAGATGAATCTCGCCCTCGAGATTCGGGTTGGCTAGAAGATAGGTGTGGGTGGTCTTTGCGAAGATCATCATCTCGTTCCCAGGTGGCTTTGTCCTTGGTATGGTGGCTCCACTGAACTTTGCAAAACTTGATAACCTTGCTGCGGGTGACTGGACTGGCAAACTCCAAAATCTTGACTAGCTTCGCCTCATAAGTCAAATCATTGTCCAACTGAATCGCCTCCAAGGGTAAGGTATCTCTTAGCGGTATATTGGCCATCTCAGCATGGCACTTCTTCAACTGGGAAACGTGGAACACATCGTGAACTCCTGACAGTCCTTCAGGTAACTCCAACTTGTAGGCAACTTCTCCCATCTGTTCCAAAACACGATACGGTCCTACAAATCTCGGGGCTAACTTTCCCTTAACTCCAAAACGTTTCACTCCTCGCAAAGGTGATACTCGTAGATATGCTTTGTCTCCAATTTCATAGGTTACCTCCTTGTGCTTCGAATCTGCATAACTCTTCTGTCTGGACTGAGCTATCTTCAGTCTATCTTGAATCAGTTTAACTTTCTCCTCAGACTCTTTGATCAAGTCTGGTCCAAACAACTGTCGGTCTCCAACTTCATCCCACATCAACGGTGTTCTGCACCTTTGTCCATATAGGGCTTCAAACGGTACCATCTTCAAACTGGCTTGGTAGCTATTGTTGTATGAGAACTTTGCGTAAGACAAATTGTCATCCCAACTAGATCCATAATCTAGCGCACAGGCTCTCAACATATCCTCCAGAATCTGGTTGACTCTCTCGGTCTGTCCATCGGTCTGCTGGTGAAATGCTGTACTGAATTCCAACCTTGTTCCCAAAGTCTGGTGTGGCTGATGCCAAAACTTTGAGGAAACCGTGTCCCTCTATCTGATACGATGGTCCTCCGAACTCCATGCAGACATACGATCCTGGTCATATATATCTTGGCCAACTTGGCACTGGTATAAGTTGTTTTCACTGGGATAAAGTGTGCCACTTTGGTCAAGCGGTCAACTACTACCCATATAGAATCATATCCTGATTTGGTCCTCGGTAATCCGGTGATAAAGTCCATGCCAAGTTTATCCAACTTCCATTCGGGTATCGGCATAGGCTATAACAATCCTGCTGACTTTTGATGCTCTGCCTTCACTCTCTGGCATACATCACATACGGCTACATACTCGGCGATATCCTTCTTCATCCCTGTCCACCAAAAACGTTCCTTCAAATCCAAATACATCTTGGTGTTTCCGGGGTGTATCAAGGATGGTGAGTCATGAGCCTCCTGTAGTATTAATTTCCTAATCTCTGTGTTATTGGGCACATAAACTCGGTCTTCAAACCATAAGGTGTCATGCTCATCCTCACGAAAACCTTTGGCCTTTCCTTTGCTCATTCTCTCTTTTATTTCAGAAATCTCTTTGTCATCCTTCTGAGCTTCTCGAATCTTTCCCAACAATGTAGACTGAACCTCCATTGTTGCAACAAAACCTCTAGGAACAAACTCCACTTGAAGTTCTGGGAGATCCTCTACTAAGTCCTTCGGCAATCCCGTGCTTTCTAGGGTATTAGCATAACTCTTCTGGCTCAAAGCGTCTGCTACGACATTGGCCTTTCCTAGATGATAGTGAAGCTTCATGTCATAATCCTTTATAAGCTCCAACCATCTGCTTTGCCTAAGGTTCAGTTCCTTCTGTGTGAAAATGTACTTCAAACTCTTATGATCCGTGTACACATCACAATGTTTTCCAATAAGGTAATGCCTCCAGGTCTTCAACGCATGCACTACGGCTGCTAGCTCCAAATCATGCGTAGCATAATTCAACTCGTGTGGTTTTAGTTGTCGTGAGGCATACGAGACAACTCTTCCGTCCTGCACAAGCACACTTCCAAGTCCTAGGCGAGAGGCGTCACAATACACTTGGAAATCCTTACGTATATCCGGCAGTGTTAGCACTGGGGTTGTAGTCAAACGTTTCTTTAGCTCTTGGAAACTTGCCTCACAATCTTTCGTCCATTTAAACTTGGTATCCTTCTTCAATAACTCTATCATTGGCTTTGCAATCTTGGACAAATTCTCAATGAATCTCTGATAGTATCTTGCGAGTCCAAGAAAACTGCGGATCTCGCTAACTGAAGTGGGTGCCAACCATTCAGTGACTGACTAAATCTTGGTGGGGTCTAGTGCTATACCTTCTCCTGATATAACATCTCCAATGAATCCGACTTCCTTCAACCAAAATTCGCATTTGCTGAACTTGGCATACAACTGATGTTCCCTGAGTTTCTCGAGAACCAATCGCAAATGCTCTTCGTGCTCCTCCTCATTCTTCGAACATACCATTATATCATCAATGAACACCACAACAAGCTTATCCAAATATTCCATGAATACTTTGTTCATCATGCTCATGAAGTAGGCATGGGCATTAGTCAGTCCAAACGACATGACTGTATATTCGTATAACCCGTACCGTGTGGTGAATGCTGTCTTTGGTATATCTTTCTCTCGTATCTTCAACTGATGGTATCCTGATCGCAGATCAATCTTTGAAAACACCTTAGCTCCTTGCAGCTGGTCAAACAGATCATTGATCATCAGCAATGGGTACTTGTTCTTGATCGTCACTTCATTCAAGGCCCGATAATCAACAACCATTCTTAAAGACTTATCCTTCTTCTCAACCAAAAGCACTGGGGCTCCCCATGGTGATGAGCTACATCAAATGTAACCTTTCTCCAATAATTCCTTGATCTGTTTCTTAATCTCCTCCAGATCATTCGCGGGCATCCGATAGGGTCTCTTGGATATTGACCCTGTGCCTGGAAATAGCTCTATCAAAAACTCGATATCTCGATCCGGTGGCATGCCTGGTAATTCTTCTGGGAAAACATCTGGGTAATCCTTTACTACAGGCACTTCCTCTTGAACAACTCCCGTGAGGGTATTCACTTGGCTACTTCTTGGCGCATGCCTAAATACGTACTTGATCATTTTTCCCTCCGGGGTGGTGACACAAATTGACCTGCTAACACAGTCAATGCTTCCTCTGTACTTTGACATGCAGTCCATTCCTAATATCACATCCAATCTTTGTGACTCCAAGATAATTAGGTCGGACGGAAAAACATGGTTGCCAATGGTTAAGGGTATCTGGTCGCACCATCGACTAGCCATATACTCTGCTCCAGGTGAACTTACTAACAGAGGGGTCCTAAGGGTTTGTGTTGGTAGTCTAAACTTATGCACGAATCCCCTTGATATGTATGAATGCGATGCACCAGTATCAAAAAGAACAAGAGCGGTAAATGACTTAACCAAAAACTTACCTATAACCGTGTCTGGCTGCTCTTCAACCTCCTCCACGTTAACGTGGTTCACTTGTCCTTTGTTGAATGGATTGGGCTTCTTCCCAGCGCTCCCATTTCCGTTTCCATTCTTCCATTCAGGGCACTCCGTGGCATAGTGTCCAGTCTTCCCGCACTTATAGCAAGTAACGTGACTTAGATCTCTTTGGCAGGTGTGGCTGGATTAGGGCGGTTCTGATTGTTGTTTGCTCCATTCCCATTCCCATTCCTTGGGCCAATATGGTTATGGTTACTTCCTCCATTATGGGTGTGGCCTCCATGGTTATGAACAAGTCCTCCCGAGTTCGGGGTTAGGCGAGGCTTCTACTGAGCTCCTGAGTTATACCTCCCTTGTCCATACTTCCTCTTATGGTTCTCAATCTGCTGCTACTTCCCTTCAATCATAAGAGCTTTATCTACCAACTCATGGTAGTTGTTGAATGTTGCCACCATCAACTGCATGCTCATCTCATCATTCAGGCCTTCCATAAACTTCTCCTGCTTCGCAGCATCTATGGCCACATCATCAGGGGCATAGCGAGATAACTTGCTAAACTCATCCACGTACTAAGCTACAGTACGGTTCCCCTGGTGTAAGTTGTGAAACTCCCGTTTCTTCATACTCATAGCTCCAGTTGAGACATGGGCTGTACGGAAGGCTTGCTGAAACTGGTCCCATGTCACCGTGGATATAGGGTAGGTGACAGTGTAATTCTCCCACCACGAGGTTGCTAGTCCATCCAACTGATGTGCGGCAAAATGCACCTTCTCAGCATCGGTACATCCTGTAGTGGTTAACTCCCTTCCAATCCTGCAGATCCAATCATCTGCTACTATAGGCTCGGTGCTACTGGTGAACACCGGTGGCTGCTACCTCAGAAAATGGGCTAAGTTGTCAACTGGTGGTGGTGGTGGTGGTGGTGGATTGTTGTTGTTGTTGTTGTTGCCTTGGTTCTGGACTAACAACTGCATCAGGGTATTCTGTTGCTGGATCAACTGAGTGAGCTCCGGTAGGAAGGTAAATCCAGGGTCACGTCTCGGAGGCATCTGATGGGTTTAGAGGCGAGAGATTAGAATAGAATGATGTCTAATGAGAAAGCACTACCCATATGCACATGAGACAAACACAAACATTTCACTCAATCAATCAAGCAAGGGCATACAATCGATCTAGAACTATCGAAAAAGTGCTCGGACTACAGTATTTACATGGTGGAATACTACTACTGATGTGGTGGTCTACTAAAAATATTCCTCGGTTGAAGACTCCATGATGTCTGCTCCAGCTTCGTCTTCATAGTCATCATTGCTAAGGTCGGAGTCGGTGTCGTCGATGATGATGTAGTCCTCCGGGTGAATCTCCTTGTGTTCTTCGTCTTCTCCTCCTGGTGCGGGGTCTCCCAGGAATACTCCTAGCTTCCTTTCCAGATCGTCATTCTTCTCCACTATTACGACAATCTCTTCCTCATAATCTTCACGTGTAGCCTTGAGTTCTTCCTCCAGTTCCGTGATCCTAGTCATTGCCTTCTTCAGATCTATCATGCCTGCGCACATCTAATTCTCCTGGCGTCGAATGTGCTGGTTTAGTTCCTGGATGAAAGCTGCAATTGATCTATCCTTCCTGGTGCTGATCATTTCCCATTGCTTGTCTCGGCGCCCACAAATCTGATAGATAGTATCCTTAAGCTTCTGTTGGTAAACTTCTCCAATGCGTCCCATGGTGATGTGAGCTGCCATACTCTTTCCTAGACTCCAAGTTGGGGCATTGAAGGAAAACTCTATGGGCTTAGTGACTGGCGTGAAGGTCCTTCCTGGAACTTGAACTTGAATCATCCATCGCTCCTCTTCTGATAAAGTCGCGTTGTAAGTCCCGGTGAAGCTTGGTATTCCTATGTTCAGGTACCTAGTGACTTCCTTCAAGTGTCGTCCAAAAGGTGCTTCTTCATCCGGTTGTGCAAACTTGTTCCTTGCATCTGCCATCCTAAAGAGTGGAAAATGGAGAGGAGTCAGAAATGAGAAGAGAATAGTGATCTATGGTTTTAGCTTCATGGTCGTGTCCTACACTCAGCGTCCGCTCTGATACCATCTTGTAGCGACCCGACCTCAAACGGTCAAGTCTCTGTGCTTCAGTGTCATCCCTGGATCGGTAATGCTGACACACACAGTACTCGAGGATTTATAATAGAGTAGAAATCACACACTTATTACATCGAATGTCTCCAAAGAGAACTTATTACAATAGATATGGATTAAGGCCATCAAATACGATAACAGCGGAAGGCTTGGAAGATAAAGTGAGTCCATCAACTCCAACGGCATAGCTGAGCTGCACGGCAACGACCTAACAAACCTTACTCCTCATCTGAAAAGTCTGCAACATAATACGTTGCAGTCCGAAAACGGGTCAGCACATGGAATATGCTGGCAAAGTAACACGGTAGAGCAAGAAAGAATAATGCTATCACTACATGCATATTTGGCTGGTGGAAAGCTCTATGGTTACAGTTTTTGCAAAAAGTCAAATTTTCCCTACAACAAAGGAATAGATTTTAATTTCACTATCATGGTAGTTGAAACATCATTGAGAAGGTTTCTCCAACTCATTCCCAAATTAAAGTAATTATCAACCCAACAGTATTAAGTTAAAAGTGATGAGATACTTAAGATACTCCAAGTACTAGATACTCAAGATTGAACATAACCAGGGACACGGCTAACCATTATTAGTTTGTACACTCTGCAGAGGTTTGCGCACTTTTCCCCACAAGACTCGATCGCCTCCGTTGAATTTCTCGCACTACATGATGTTTGAGAAACAGATGACCGAGACACAGTCTTTCAGGAACATTAACTCTCTACACCGGGCAGACCATACCAAACCTACAACCCACTACCTGCTGATCCACCTCTTCGAGAGCTTCACGTAACTTACTCAACTATGCTAGAGCCCATAATAGCTTGTGGCTGCACACGGAAGTTTCTAGCATGAATCATCTCAGTTCCCTTTGAGCCTGGGTGGCGGTCCATAGGAAAATCACACGAAACCCCGGGATTTCCAAAAATACAGGCAATACTGGGTAGTCCAGGTGCCTCAATCCACCCAGATGTGTATTCAAGTTGCCACCTTAAGTTAAACCATTATTTAACAATCTCACATCTGTCATGGATTTCACTCACCCAAACCACGTCTACGAGCATAGCATAGCAACATAAGCAACTCGTATAAGTAACTCCCAAGGTTGGAATATAACAGGGCAATAGGTTCTACCTCATCAACTACTTCCCAACCCACAAGTTAATGGCATCCTACCATGTAATGCTTGAGGATTGTAACTAATGCATAAAAACTGGGTGATAAAGGGATATGATCAAAGTGTTACTTGCCTTGCTGATGATCCGCGAAACCTAGGGACTCCAAATAACACGCTTCGCACTCCGGGAATTCTATCGCAAACAAACAATATCATACATAAGCAATCAAGCAAAGAATCACGGGTAATTCTCAAATAAGAAGATCTACCAGAAAGTTCAACTTAAGAACTCCGGTTAGCAAAAAGAATCAAATCAAACGGAGCAACGAAACTCAAACGGCGAAAAAACAAGATCCATTTACTAATCTGGACCTAGGTCAAATTTTACAGTAGCAACAGCTTGTTCATGTTAGTTAAACAGAAAGAGGTTCTCGAGACGAAGATCTAGGTGCTTGAATCGCCCGATTCCGACAATCGAGCGAAAAGAAACACTAGAACAAAAATCGGATCAGAAATCGCGATCAGAAATAATGGCGGAAAAATCCGATAAAAGAAAACTGACGAACAGGCTAACGAACGAGCGTTCGTTGTCTGTAACTAACGGGCAAAAACCGTTCATTAAAACAAACGTACGGACGAATGTCTGTTAAAGAGAAGAACCGGAAAAAAACGAACTAGGGTTTTCTTAAAAAAACCGGATCAGTTTTTCTTAAAAAACCGGCGGCAACGGCTACCTCGTTGGTCCGGCGAGACGCGGCGGCGACGGCGGGGCGAGGCGGCGGCGATGGCTACCTCGT
>NC_041388.1:707082046-707105942 GCF_002162155.2 Triticum dicoccoides | reverse complement strand
CGGGGCGCGGCAGCGGCGGCGAGGCGCGGCTGCGGGCGGCGGTGGCGGGTGGTGGTGGCGGTGGGGGGGCTGGTTGTTTAAGAGGGGGAGGTGTGGCTTCGGAAGGGGCAAGGGCGGCGGAGGTGGAGTCCTGGCCGGACTCCCGGTCCGAGGCGGCGCGGCGGCGTTGGTCTCCTGGAGGGAGACAGTGTCGCGGGGGAGGCGGGCCGGCGGCTGGGCTTCGGCCCAGTTAGCCATTGCGCAACCTTTTTTTAAACAATTCCGCCGACCATAAAAATAATCCTAGAAAATAAAATAAAAATCTATAAATGCCAAAACAAATTTTCACCGTCCAAATAAAATATTTAGAACGAGATGAACATTGTCTTGGCCCTAAAATGCAATTTTGAAAACATGCAATTTTTCTAATGCAAACAAAATTGCAATAAAATCCAAATAAAAACAAATATTTGATTTGAATATTTTTCCTCCCATATTTCATTTATTTTGGAGAAGTCATATTATCTCCTCTCATATATTTTAATATGGAATATTTTCAGAGAGAAAAATAATTAAAACCAAAAATCCTAGTTCCAAAATTTGATAGAAATCAAATTTTAAAACCGGGGAAATCCCCAACTCTCTCTGAGGGTCCTTGAGTTGCTTAGGATTTCGAGGATCACGGGACGAAATGCAATAAAAAATGATATGCAAAAATGATCTATGTATAACATTCCAAATTGAAATTTTGGGATGTTACAGTATCGTGCAACTTTCGCTGGTACCATAAACCCACCATATACCTTCCTCAAAACAGCCACCATACCTACCTATCACGGCATTTCCATAGCCATTCCGAGATATATTGCCATGCAACTTTCCACCGTTTCATTTATTATGACATGCTTCATCATTGTCATATTGCTTGCATGATCATGTAGTTGACATCATATTTGTGGCAAAGCCACCGTTCATAATTCTTCATACATGTCACTCATGGATCATTGCACATCCCGGTACACCGCCGGAGGCATTCACATAGAGTCATATTTTGTTCTAAGTATTGAGTTGTAATTCTTGAGTTGAAAGTAAATAAAGTGTGATGATCATCATTATTAGAGCATTGTCCCAATTGAGGAAAGGATGATGGAGACTATGATTCACCCACAAGTCGGGATGAGACTCCGGACGAAAATAAAAAAAGGAAAGAAAAAGAGGCCAAAAAAAAAGAAAAAAGAAAGAAGGCCCAAATAAAAAAAATGAGAGAAAAAGAGAGAAGGGACAATGCTACTATCCTTTTTCCACACTTTTGCTTCAAAGTAGCACCAAGATCTTCATGATAGAGAGTCTCCTATGATATCACTTTCAAATACTAGTAGGAATTTTTCATTATAGAACTTGGCTTGTATATTCCAATGATGGGCTTCCTCAAATTGCCCTAGGTCTTCAAGAGCAAGCAAGTTGGATGCGCACCCACTTAGTTCTTTTGTTGAGCTTTCATACACTTATAGCTCTAGTGCATCCGTTGCATGGGAATTCCTACTCACTCTCATTGATATCTATTGATGGGCATCTCCATAGCCCGTTGATACGCCTAGCAGATGTGAGACTATCTTCTCCTTTTTTGTCTTCTCCACAACCACCATTCTATTCCACATATAGTGCTATGTCCATGGCTCACGCTCATATATTCCGTGAAGATTGAAAAAGTTTAAGAACATCAAAAGTATGAAACAATTGCTTGGCTTGTCATCGGGGTTGTGCATGATTTACATATTTTGTGCGATGAACATAGAGCATAGCCAGACTATATGATTTTGTAGGGATAACTTTCTTTGCCCATGTTATTTTGAGAAGACATAATTGCTTAATTAGTATGCTTGAAGTATTATTATTTTTATGTCAATATTAAACTTTTGTCTTGAATATTTCGGATCTGAATATTCATACCACAAATAAGAGAATTACATTGAAATTTATGCTAAGTAGCATTCCACATCAAAAATTCTTTTTTATCATTTACCTACTCAAGGACGAGCAGGAATTAAGCTTGGGGATGCTTGATACGTCTCCAACGTATCTATAATTTTTTATTGTTCCATGCTATATTATATTCTGTTTTGGATGTTTAATGGGCTTTATTATACACTTTTATATTATTTTTGGGACTAACCTATTAACCAGAGGCCCAACCCAGATTGCTGTTTTTTTGCCTATTTCAGTGTTTCGTAGAAAAGGAATATCAAACGATGTCCAAACGGAATGAAACCTTCGAGAACGTGATTTTCTCAACAAACGTCATCCAAGAGACTTGGAGTGGGCATCAAGAAACAATCGAGGAGGCCACGAGGCAGGGGGCGCGCCTACCCCCCTGGGAGCACCACAAAAACCTAATTCCACCGCCGCAACCTTCTGTACCTGAGAGATCCCATCTTGGGGCCTTTTCCAGAGCTCCGCCGGAGGGGGCATTGATCACGGAGGGCCTCTACATCAACTCCATGGCCTCTCCGGTGATGTGTGAGTAGTTTACTTCAGACCTTCGGGTCCATAGCTAGTAGCTAGATGGCTTCTTCTCACTACTAGAAAAAGGGTTGTTTGTGGCGCACCTGTTTTTGCTATTAATGGCGCACTATAGGTGCACCACTATTAACACGCCACTAGTAACAAATAGTAATGGCGCACCTCTGGTGCACCATTAGTATCCCAGATAATAGTGGCGTACCTGGTAGTGCACCATTACTATGTCCAACAGTGCGCCATTACTATGCCTCCTAGGGGGCCATATTCACCTTCACGTATGCCCCCAAGTGCGCCATTCCTATGCCCCATAATGCGCCACTGGTATTTAGCCCTGGTGCGCCACTACTATGAATATTAGGAATTATTATTTTTTGCTTTTCTGGTATTTGCACAGGTTACAAAATATCTGGTATTTGCACAAGTTACAAAATACATGTTACAGAACACAGAATATAAACATCACACAATAAAATTCATCATATTAGTCTCCAAATTCGAAATAGCGAACAAAGTTCAAACATTAGCCAAGTTTAGGTCTCGAGACATTAGCGAAGTTCACCATATATATTAGCCGAGTTTGTCGTCACATTACAAAGTCGATATTGATCATCTAAACTACCATCACATAGAAGAGATCTGCGGTCACGATGAGCATCATCGTGATGAAACTGGTCTTCATCTGGTTCCTCCTCCTCTCCCTCCTCTCTCCTGCTAGATAGCGCACGTATCTAGCTTCTGCCTCCGCCCTAGTGGTGTAACCTTTGTAACTGTTACCGCTGAAACGGTGAACCTGTCTCCGACACTCCTTCTAGTCATCGTAGACTCCGGGAACCTTACCCTTGTACACGACATACGACGACATCTCTATGCACTAGACAAACAAAACGTTAGTAGAAATTCACAGACAATATATAAGCAATATATAAGTATGCAACAAAAGGATCGGAAGAGAAAAGTAACACATTAATAGCACGATTCATGGTCCTACTAATAAATAGCATCGATTACATATAAGTTAAACGACTGACCAAACTAAAGAGACATACAAGTTCATTAAATTTTAATTACAACATGAGCTAATCGATATTTCAGAACTACATAGCATCATTACTTTTGACTCGACTCAGGGACCGGAGTGTGGATGAAGCCGCCGTCTTTCGTGATGGTCATGAAATCACGATCGTTGTCAGCCTGCATTTGTAGCCTTGTTTCTATTTCACTGTTGGACGGTTGATATTTGAGGTAGAACTTCCCCGAGGTACGAAGGACATCTTGATGGATGATTTCCACAAACTCCGACTGGATGCGAAAGAATTCTTGTCTGATGTCCGCATCTTGGATTGCCGACAAGCGTGCGGCCCAATCTTTGAGATTAGTTGGTAGCAGAAGGTGATTATGGTCTCATACGATCGCCCGCATGTGATGGAGGGCGTAGTAGGCATCCTTCTGACCGCCAGGCGGCTACTTGATGCAGGGGAACGTCGTTACGTGGGTGAACACGTGCTTGCCGTACCTACAAATTGGCTCCCTGAAGGTGCCTCCAGATTTGGCATAGCCGGGGAGAGCATCATCAAGAACTTTCTTGATATTTGTGTAGTCTTTCTTCGATTGACGGTCCGAGTCAAAATATGTGGCCATGGAATATTTCGGGCTTAAGAGGATGAGTGTGCAATGTGTGTCACTGCACAAAACACAGAATGTTAGAAAAAAAGAACAATCGAAATCTAAGAAATCATATGTTACGGGGCGGTGAGGGGATGACTTACCGGGAAAGTAAGGCACGAGGAAGTTATCCTTATCTGGGTTCGCCAGAATGACGCCTTCGAGGTATGAACTCGCGAATTGCTGGTCCCCAGTGTTGCCCAAGATCTTGGCACACATGTAGAAGGGGTCGACTATCACGATGTTTGGGGTCTTGTCTATAATGGTCCGCATCTCCATACTGAGCAAAAATAGACGAACGAAGGTGTAGTGCAGCGGATGAAGGTTACACATAGCGAAGATGTCATCAAACCGCAGGACGATCATACCCCCGATGGTGCTATCGACAAAGCCCATGACCTCTGGCACCTTAGCCACGAAAACCGGGTATGCCACATCATTCTCGAAGACACGCCGCTTATCCATAGAAAGAACACTGTCATGCAGACTCCACATAGCACCGGTTGGAGCATTGAGCAGATTAGTCAGTAGCATCGGCCTACCCTCCACATGCACCCTCCTAGAGATATCCTTAGGTGAAGGTGGCCCGTCCTTAGCATGGATCGTACTTGGTGCTGGCTGGCTCGCACCCTTGTTATTTTTTATTTTCCGTACCTTCTGCTTCTTCTGCTGTAATGGGATCGAGTTCTGCTCAGAAACCACCTTCTTGACTGTGTTGGGGCTGATGATATTTCACACCTCGGCTATCTGAGGCTCGGTGAAGGCGGCAGCTGGAGGCGTCTCCTGAGAACTGAATGCCAGACGATGCCTGTTGCAATTGGGTTTCTCCACGGTACCAGCTAGATCGCGATTGTCTTTTGCAGTGCTGGGTTCTTGAGAAGGAAGCCCCAAGAATTCGTCACCGTACCCATGTTCGTTGAAGTACTTATCAACATTGGTAAATGTACCATCGTCATCATTCGGATCCTGTGCCATATTCATGTCCGGATCAGCGGACGACAGTAGCGTTGCGTCGGTCTTGCCATGGCTTGGCGTCGGCACGACTGGCGGTGTTATCTACGGGGTGGTGTCCCCCGCTCCCAAACGAATCTGGCTCTTCGGCCAAAGCATGGACCAGTTTATGCAGGCGCTGAGGGTCATCACATCATCTTCGTCGGCCCCAGGGGGTCGATACGGAGGTAACAAGTCATCACAACCCTGCAGCACCCAAACTAGTTGAACACTATACATGGTGGGTGGCATCAGATTACCGTGGAACACGCGGTTGCCCGGTTGAACGATTCTGGCCTTACCGTGGAAATGCAAGAGAGTGCATGGAACGTCGGCGGCGCCCTGTGAAAACATGTAGGGCGTCAAGGATGCCCAGTCAAAGGCAAGGAGATGAAGTCATCGCCCGAGAGGCTTAGTTACCGTGATGGCGTCGAGCTCGGCTAATGTCGAGGCACCGCCAACGGCGCGCGTGCAAGTGACGGAGGGGCCGCTTGCTGCCGAGGTGCCGGCCGGTGTATTCTTCCCACACCCGGGTGCATTAAGCTCCAATGCCGGCACCGACGCCGGAGACACCAATGCCGCCTCCTCCGGAGACACCAATGGCGCCGGCGCGTTGTGCGAGTTGGTGCCCATGAAGATGGGAATCGGGGGCGGCCCCTGTTGGCCGCCCGTAATCCACCCTCGCAGTCCCTCAAGCAAGGTAGGCATAATGGCGGTGATCGTCGCTCCCACTTGGTCTTGCACTTGCTCTTCGACTATCTCCAGAATCCGCGCCACTTGTGCCTTGAGTTCTTGAACCTCACGCTCCTGGCTTTCCGGGCTGGTCTTTCTCTCATTTTGCCCAGCAGTATAGTATTCCGACCATTTAGGGGACAAGCTTTTGCCGGCCACACGACCAGCTGATGACGGCTTACTGAACTTATCCTTGTGTTTCATTATGTTCAATGCCCTATTTAAAGTGGTTTCCCAAGGGGATCTCTAAGACGAGCCCGTGCTACTGCTTTTAGTGTCCTGCGGAAGGAACGTGAACCATTTAGAAATTTGGCTTCATTAATTAGAATGTAACCATATGGAGCTAATTATGTGGGGGTGCATTCCTTACCAGAAAAAGCTCAAGCGCCTTGGTCTTCGGATCCGTGGTAACCTCCTTTGTTACCGGGTCCACCTTGTATCAGGCCCTGACATAGTTCCTGTTCTGCTTATCACGGTATTTATCGAAGAGGGGCGGTAGGCCTTGCTCGGCACGCTCCGTGTCCTCCTTGTCTCATATAGGTTCCGCCACTCTGTAACCACCGGGACCGAGTTTGTGGACCCCTTAGTTCAAGTCCCGCATATCTTTCCCCCACTGACTTGATTCCGTAGATGCGTTGCTCTCGCACTTGATCTTGAACTCCAGGTAGTCAGCTTCGCTGATCGAAGGATTTGTCTCCTTGATCTTCTCATAACTATCACCTCTTAGAATCCATCTCTTAACCGCGGCTCTCCAAGTAGCCAGGGCCATGCTCATCTTCGTGAGGGCGGCACTATTCACTTTATTCCCTGAGAGGCGTGTGTTTGTGAAGTCACTGGGGAACTTGTATCGTTCGTGCAGCTTCGTGAAGAGGAGGTTGCGCAAATTCCCTCGATCACGATGCCTTAGGTTCTCGGTGTTGATCGAGACAGTGCTTCGGAGAATGCACCCGAGTTGTCCTGCGTACCAACTAACTAATTCTGGGGGTGCCGTTGGATGCCCACTAGAGGACACTTCAGTAAATTCCTCCTTGACGGTGCCGAGCATGTTCGGGCGCCGGTCCTTCCGTTGCCTCTTCGGTTGGCTGCCATCTGTGCGTGCGCTGCCATCATCCGTGGTGGCATCCTCGATGGCACCATCAGTGGTGTCATCCCCGACGCCACTAGGGGTTGTTTAGTCGGGATCGGTGTCTTCCGCGGTGTCTTCATAGCGGTGAGGTTCTTCCTCCATCTCCTGGGACAGCTCCTAGAATTGCTTGCCCGAACCGCCGGCCTCATCGTTGTTGGCCATGTTCGCTCTAAATAGGAAAAAAGGCTACTAGAGTTATTTCTTAAATGCATTCTAGGAAAAAATAAATCCACAAGTCAATATATCAGGACCCATCACATCTTCATAGACTCGATGGGGCCTCAAATGCCCTTCCTCATCTACAACTAGTTGTCCGCCTCAATCAATGGATTTTCTCACATTTTTCTGATTCAAACTAGATTTCGATGGATGTTAGGTTATTCAGCATGTAATCTAAAATAATTAGAAAGTATAGGTTGTTTCTACTGTAATGCATTATTGACTTGTTATTTGTGAGAACCAAAAGAAAGCCAACTGATACGTCTCCAATGTATCTATAATTTTAGATTGCTCCATGCTATATTATCTACTGTTTTGGACATTATTGGGCTTTATTATCCACTTTTATATTATTTTTGGGACTAACCTATTAACCGGAGGCCCAGCCCAGAATTGTTGTTTTTTGCCTGTTTTAGGGTTTCGAAGAAAAGGAATATCAAACGGAGTCCAAACGGAATGAAACCTTCGGGAACACCATTTTCTCATCAGATAAGACCCAGGAGACTTGGACCCTCCGTCAAGAAAGCCACGAGGCGGTCGCGAGGGTGGAGGGAGCCCCCCTAGGGTGCCCCCCTGCCTCGTGGGCCCTCGAAGCTCCACCGACGTACTTCTTCCTCCTATATATATCCACGTACCCCCAAACGATCAGATACGGAGCCAAAAACCTAATTCCACCACCGCAACTTTCTGTATCCATGAGATCCCATCTTGGGGCCTGTTCCGGAGCTCCTCCGGAGGGGTCATCGATCACGGAGGGCTTCTACATCATCATACAAGCCCTTCTGATGAAGTCTGAGTAGTTTACTTCAGACCTGCGGGTCCATAGTTAGTAGCTAGATGGCTTCTTCTCTCTTTTTGGATCTCAATACAGTGTTCTCCCCCTCTCTTGTGGAGATCTATTCAATGTAATATTCTTTTTGCGGTGTGTTCGTTGAGACCGATGAATTGTGGGTTTATGATCAAGTCTATCTATGAATAATATTTGAATCTTCTCTGAATTATTTTATGTATGATTGGTTATCTTTGCAAGTCTCTTCGAATTATCAGTTTGGTTTGGCCTACTAGATTGGTTTTTCTTGCCATGGGAGAAGTGCTTAGCTTTGGGTTCGATCTTGTGGTGTCCTTTCCCAGTGACAGAAGGGGCAGCAAGGCACGTATTGTATCGTTGCCATCGAGGATAACAAGATGGGGTTTTTATCATATTGCATGAAACCATCCCTCTACATCATGTCATCTTGCTTAAGGCGTTGCTCTGTTTTTAACTTAATACTCTAGATGCATGCTGGATAGCGGTCGATGAGTGAAGTAATAGTAGTAGATGCAGGTAGGAGTCGGTCTACTTGTCTCGGATGTGATGCCTATATACATGATCATACCTAGATATTCTCATAACTATGCTCAATTCTGTCAATTGCTCAACTGTAATTTGTTCACCCACCATAGAATACTTATGCTCTTGAGAGAAGCCACTAGTGAAACCTATGGCCCCCGGGTCTCTTTCTCATCATATCAATCTCCATCACTTTACTATTGCTTTGCTTTTTACTTTGCCTTTTACTTTTCACTTTGCATCTCTATACCAAAAATATTATTTATCATCTCTATCAGATCTCACTTTCGTAAGTGATCGTGAAGGGATTGACAACCCCTAAGCGCGTTGGTTGCGTTGAGCTATTGTTTTTGTGTAGGTACGAGGGACTCATGCATAGCCTCCTACTGGATTGATACCTTGGTTCTCAAAAACTGAGGGAAATACTTACGCTACTTTCCTGCATCATCCTCTCCTCTTCGGGGAAATCCAACGCAGTGCTCAAGAGGTAGCAAGAAGAATTTCCGGCGCCGTTGCCGGGGATTCTGTGCAAAAGTCAACATACCAAGTACCCATCACAATCCCTATCTCCCGCATTACATTATTTGCCATTTGCCTCTCGTTTTCCTCTCCCCCACTTCACCCTTGCCGTTTTATTCGCCCTCTCTCTCTCTCTATCCTCCCTCTCTTTCTCTACTTGCCTCTTTTTGCTTGTTTGCCTTTTGTTTGCTCGTGTGTTGGATTGCTTGTTTGTCGCGATGGCTCAAGATAATACTAAATTGTGTGACTTCACCAATACCAACAACAATGATTTCCTTAGCACTCCGATTGCTCCTCTTATCGATGCTGAATCTTGTGAAATTAATACTGGTATGCTGAATCTTGTCATGAAAGATCCGTTCTCCGGCCTTCCTAATGAAGATGCCGCTACCCATCTAAATAGCTTTGTTGATTTGTGTGACATGCAAAAGAAGAAAGATGTTGATAATGATATTGTTAAATTGAAGCTATTTCCTTTTTCGCTTAGAGATCGTGCTAAAGCTTGGTTTTCGTCTTTGCCTAAAAATAGTATTGATTCCTGGAACAAGTGCAAAGATGCTTTTATCTCTAAGTATTTTCCTCCCGCTAGGATCATCTCTCTTAGAAACAATATTATGAATTTTAAGCAACTTGATCATGAACATGTTGCACAATCTTGGGACAGGATGAAATTAATGATACGTAATTGCCCTACTCATGGTTTAAATTTGTGGATGATTATACAAAATTTTTATGCCGGATTGAAATTTTCTTCTAGAAATCTTTTAGATTCGGCCGCGGGAGGCACTTTTATGGAAATCACTTTAGGAGAAGCTACTAAACTCCTAGATAATATTATGGTTAATTATTCTCAATGGCATACTGAAAGATCTACTAAAAAGGTGCATGCAATAGAAGAAATTAATGTTTTGAGTGGAAAGATGGATGAACTTATGAAATTATTTTCTAATAAGAGTGTTTCTTCTGATCCTAATGATGTGCCCTTGTCTACTTTGATTGAGAATAATAATGAATCTATGGATGTGAATTTTGTTGGTAGGAATAATTTTGGTAACAACGTGTATAGAGAAAATTTCTTGCGTACTATATGTCCTTGTCGTTACTGGTGTAGGATTCCATCGTTACCCCGGAGTTCTGATAATCATCGCTCTTCATGTCCTTTTCCTCGGTGTAGAATGTGTAGCCGTTGATATCGTACGCCTCATAGGTCATCAGGTTGTGCTCGGCGCCCTGTGACAAGGCGAATGTGAGTTTTTCTTCCGTGGAAGAATCATCATGTAAAGGGTACGACAGAAACTTCTCCTCGAACCAACACGTGAAACATGAGTTGTGCTCTTTGATTATATCTCCGTCTGTCCTCTGTTGGCCTCGGTCATTGTATGTCTTCTCAATAAAGGTTTTGTGCTCTACCACCCCAGGATCGACCACGTCTATGTGTTGTAGCGCGACTAGGTTTTCTCTTTCAAAGTCAGCGAGTTGACCCTTCAAGTCAACATGCATTTCGCGGCGACCCTCGCGGTGACCCCATCCAGGGAGCCTGCCAAGGTGCTTGTTGACTGGCAGACCAACGGGGTTCTTGATGCCTAGATAATTCGTGCAGTACGAGATGGACTCTTCGGTCAGAAAGCCCTTGGCTATGCTTCCCTCTGGACGTGACATGTTGCGAATGTATCCTGTGATGACACCATTCATCCTTTCGAACGGCATCATGCTGTGCAGGAACGTCGGCCCTAGTTGGATGATATCCTCCATGATATGGATCAGCAGATGCACCATAACGTCGAAGAATGCGGGCGGGAAGTACATCTCAAGCTTGCATAGTATCACCACAATCTCTTCCTGTAGCCTTCTGAGTTGCCTCAGGCCAACCGACTTCCAAGAGATGACCTCGAAAAAGTTGCATATGCCAAATAGCATTTCACGGACGTGCACGTCCATGATCCCACGGATTGCAACTGGAAGTATCTACGTCATCAGCACGTGACAGTCGTGAGATTTCATCCCGCTGAACTTCTGCTTCGCTGAGTCTAGGTATCTGCTTATCTTCCCCGCGTAACCGTAAGGAAGTTTTACTCCTACGAGGAAGGTGAAAAACTGCTCGATCTCCTCTTGACTTAGAGTGAAGCAGGCGGGAGGGTGGTCATTTCGATCTTCTTGGCCTTTTTGCCTTTGCGACGACTTTCTATGTCCTTCGCCTCATCATCATCATCATCATCATCATCATTAGCGTGAAGCTCCTCCCTAATGCCCATTGATTTCAAGTCTGCCCTTGCTTTCGGCCCATCTTTGGTCCTCTCTGGCATGTTGAGCAGGGTACCAAGCAGACTCTTGCACACATTCTTCGTGATATGCATGACATCAATGCTGTGAGGCACACGAAGGATCTTCCAGTACGGCAAGTCCCAGGAAGCAGACCTCGTTTTCCATACCTTCGGCAGCGGCTCTAGCGCCTTTCACTTCTTTCCCTGCTCTGGCGCCTTTTGCTTCTTTCTCGGCGGTGGGCACTCTTTCCAATTTTTCAACAACTCGTCTATTTCCTCGCCGCTCCTCGTATGCAGGCATCTTTGGGATTCGGTTTCACCATCGAACAGATCCTTGCATTTTCTCCATGAGTCATCGTCGTGAAGCCACCTTCGATGTCCTATGAACACAGTTTTCAAAGACCCAGGATCTCTGTCTAGCTGGCGGTACGTTGTGTCAGGCATGCACCTGACGCATGCAGAAAATCCATGGACCACCTGCCCCGCGACATATCCGTAACCGAGATAGTCGTGCACCATTGTGAGCAGTGCGGCTCTCATAGGGAAATATTCTTTTTCTGTGGCGTCCCACATATTGGCTGGCATTTTCCACAGCGTGTCTAGCTCCTCTTTAAGCAGCCCCAGATACAGATTGATGTTGTTCCCTGGTTGTTTCGGCCCTTCAATTAGCATACTCATGTGAATGTACTTCCTCTTCATGCACAACCAGGGGGAAGGTTGTACATCCACACAAACACAGGCCAGGTGCTATGTGTGCTTCTATGGCTGCCAAACGGATTGACTCCATCGGTGCTCGCGCCCAGCATGATGTTCCTTGGACCGTCCCCAAATTCTGGGTGTTCGAAATTCAACGCTTGCCACTCGCTCGCATCCTTAGGGTGACTTAGCATCTTGTCTTTTTTATTTATCTCCGGATCATTTCCGTCATCTTCTCGCTTCTTCTCCTCCCTATCCACGTGCCAATGCAAGAGCTTTGCAAGCTTAGGGTCCACGAAATACCGCTGCAAACGAGGAGTCATCGGAAAGTACCACACCACTTTTCGAGGAGCTTTGTTCCTCTTCTTATATCGAGTGACGCCACACATCGGACATATGGTAGACTCCGCGTGCTCGTCCCGATAAATGATGCAATTGTTCATGCACACATGGTATTTCACGTGCGGTAAATCGAGAGGACACATGATTTTCTTCGCCTCCTCGAAACTGGTCGGGCACATGTTCCCCTTGGGAAGACATTCGTGCCAGAATGACATGTTCTCGTCGAAGCATGAGTCGGTCATTTTGTGTTTTACCTTCATCACTAGAGCCATGAGCGTTACTTTGAGACAGGTATCCTCGGGCCTGCATCCTTCATACAATGGAGTAACCGTGTCTATCTCTAGTTGATCCAGCTTGGCTTTCTCTCGGGCGGCAGCTCTTGCGTTACCCGTATGCTTGAGAAGCAGCTCTTGAATATGAGGGTGCTGCACCCAGCCCATCGATGGTCCATCATCGTCTACTCCGTCATCTTCATCTTCATGATCATGCCCTTCATCTTGATCTTCCTCATCATCATGTCTGGCATCTTCTACATGATGGATGTGTCCTGCATCTACTTCGTGATCATGTCCTGGAGATTCTTCGTCTTCTCGCCCGCCCTCGCCGCGGTTGTCTTGCTGCCTTTCCTTATTTCTTGCCCGGCCCCCATGGACGACTTCATAATCATCTTCATCACCTTGCCGCTGATAGCCATCCATGAAACCACGCAAGAGCAGGTGGTCCCGCACCTATCCGGAATCCGGGTCCATAAGTCTCTTCAGCTTGCATCTTCGACACAGACATCTTATCTCCGTCTCGTTCTTTTGAAGTAGCTCGGCCTTCCCGGAGCTTAAAAACCTATTCACGATGCCTTCGGTCATCGTGCAGACCATGGTCACCTATGGGGTAGAGCAAAACGATATTTTAGAACCAAAAAAAATTTGGCATGACTTTGCCTAAAAATAAGACCAAAAAGAATGCATAGTGCCAAATTCTCGCCGAAACGGAAATGAATCAACATTCCGGCAAAATATTGGCAACTATCCCATTTCAAATACCGGTACCTGCAAACACAAACATATGCAACAACAGAAACATATGCAACACCACAAACATATGAAGATCTAGGCCATAAAAAGTGTGTACGTTGTTGGAGGGAGAAAAAAGTAGATCTAGAACATAAAGAAAGCTTTCCCCTTACTTACCTATCAAAAAATGAAATTTAACCACTTAATTTGGGTGAATCTATGGTGCAAATGAGGTGAGGAGGAGGAGGCAGCCGAGACCAAGCTTGGTAGAGGTGGAGAGAATGAAGTGGGGAAAGTGAGTGTGGTAGGTGGCTGTCAAAAATATCTAGCTGCTCCCAGGTTACCAATGGCACACCACCTAAGAATGCGCCATTAGTAACCAGGGTTACTAATGGCGCACTTGGTGTGTGGTGCGCCATAACTAGTTTTGAAAAAAAATATTAAAAAATGTTAGTAGTGGCGCACCAGTGGATAGTGTGCCATTAAAACTAGTAATGGCGCACTATCCCCTGGTGCGCCACTGCTAACAATGTTTTTATCTTTTTTTCAAAACTAGTAATGGCGCACCACACACCAGGTGTGCTATTAGTAATGTGGCCAATAATGGCGTACCTATATCTGGTGTGCCACTGCTATATAGCAGTGGCGCACCACATACATGGTGCGCCATTAATGTCCATATTAGCTATAGCCGTTTTCCTAGTAGCGTCTCTCTCTTGGAATCTCAATACAAAGTTCTCCTCAATCTTCTTGGAGATCTATTCGATGTAATCTTCTTTTGCTGTGTGTTTGTCGAGATCCGATGAATTGTGGGTTTATGATCAAGTTTATCTATGAACAATATTTGAATCTCCTATAAATTCTTTTATGTATGATTGGTTATCTTTGCAAGTCTCTTCGAATTATCAGTTTGGTTTGGCCTACTAGATTGATCTTTCTTTCAATGGGAGAAGTGCTTAGCTTTGGGTTCAATCTTGCGGTGTCCTTTCCCAGTGACAGCAGGGGCAGCAAGGCACGTATTGTATTCTTGCCATCGAGAATAAAAAGATGGGGTTTATACCATATTGCATGAATTTATCCCTCTACATCATGTCATCTTACTTAAAGCATTACTCTGTTCTTATGAACTTAATACTCTAGATGCATGCTGGATAGCGGTCGATGTGTGGAGTAATAGTAGTAGATGCAGAATCGTTTCGGTCTACTTGTCACGGACGTGATGCCTATATACATGATCATACCTAGATATTCTCATAACTATGCTCAATTCTATCAAGTGCTCGGCAGTAATTCATTTACCCACCATAATACTTATGCTCTTGAGAGAAGCCACTAGTGAAACCTATGGCCCCCGGGTCTATCTTCCATCATATTAATCTTCCAACACTTAGCTATTTCTATTGCCGTTTATTTTATTTTGCATCTTTATTTCTCTTTATCATAAAAATACCAAAAATATCATCTTATCATATCTATCAGATCTCACTCTCGTAAGTGACCGTGAAGGGATTGACAACCCCTTTATCGCATTGGTTGCGAGGTTCTTATTTGTTTGTGTAGGTGCGTGGGACTCGAGCGTGATCTCCTACTGGATTGATACATTGGTTCTCAAAAACTGAGGGAAATACTTATGCTATTTTACTGCATCACCCTTTCCTCTTCAAGGGAAAACCAATGCAGTGCTCAAGAGGTAGCAGACCATATAAGGTTTTATTCATGTAAATAGAACAACAATTATTCTTTGACTTCAATGAATAACTGTATTGCAATAAACATGATCCAATCATATCTATGCTCAACGCAAACACCAAATAACATTTATTTTAGGTTCAACACTAATCCCGAAGGTAAAGGGAGTGTGCGATGGTGATCTTATCAACCTTGGAATTACTTCCAACACACATCGTCTCCTCGCCCTTAACTAGTCTCTATTCATTTTGCAACTCCTGTTTCAAGTTACTACTCTTAGCAACAAAACCAGTATCAAATACTGAGGGGTTTCTATAAACCCTAGTAAAGTACACATCAATAACATGTATATCAAATATACTTTTGTTCACTTTGCCATCGTTATTATCCGCCAATTATTTGGGGTTGTTCCTCTTCCAGTGATTAATCCCTTGCAGTAGAGGCACTCAGTTTCAGGCTTAAGTCTAGCTTTGGGTTTCTTCACGGGAGTGACAACGTGCTTGTCATTCTTCTTGAAGTTCCCTTTCTATCCCTTTGCCTTTTTCTTGAAACTAGTGGTCTTGTTAACCATCAACACTTGATGCTCTTTTTGATTTCTACCTTCGCTGATTTTAGCATCGCGAAGAGCTCGGGAATTACTTTCATCAGCCCTTGCATATTATAGTTCATCACGAAGTTCTAGTAACTTGGTGATAGTGATTAGAAAACTTTGTCAATTACTATCTTATCTGGAAGATTAACTCCCACTTGATTCAAGCAATTGTTGTACCTAGACAATCTGCGCACATGCCCACTGGTTGAGCTATTCTCCTCCATCTTGTAGGCAAAGTACTGTCAGAGGTCTCATACCTCTTGACACGGGAATGAGTATGAAATACCAATTTCCACTCTTGGAACATATTATATGCTCCGTGGCGTTCAAAACATTTTTGAAGTCAATGTTCTAAGCCTTAAAGCATAGTGCACTAAACTATCAAGTAGTCATCATACCGAGCTTTGTTAAACGTTCATAACGTCTCCATCTTCTCCTGCAATAGGTTTGTCACCTAGCGGTGCATCAAGGACATAATTCTTCTGTGCAGTAATGAGGATAATCCTCAGATCATGGACCAAGTCCACATCATTGCTACTAGTATCGTTCAACTTAGTTTTCTCTAGGAACATATCATAAATAAGACGGGGAAGCTATTTGCGAGCTATTTATCTACAACATAGATATGCAAATTCTATCAGGACTAAGTTCATGATAAATTTAAGTTCAGTTAATCATATTATTTAAGAACTCCCACTTATATAGACATCCCTCGAGTCATCAAAATGATCACGTGATCCATATCAACTAAACCATGTCCGATCATCACGTGAGATGGATTAGTTGTCAATAGTGAACATCACTATGTTGATCATATCTACTATATGATTCATGTTCGACCTTTCGGTCTCCAGTGTTCTGAGGCCATCTCTGCATATGCTAGGCTCGTCAAGTTTAACACGAGTATTCTGCATGTGCAAAACTGGCTTGCACCCGTTCTATGTGAACGTAGAGCTTATCACACCCGATCATCACGTGGTGTCTCAGCACGAAGAACTGTCGCAATGGTGCATACTCAGGGAGAACACTTATACCTTGAAATTTTAGTAAGGGATCATCTTATAAAGCTACCGCTGAACGAAGCAAAATAAGATGTATAAAAGATAAACAACACATGCAATCAAAATATGTGACATGATATGGCCATCATCATCTTGTACCTTTCATCTCCATCTCCAAAGTACCGTCATGATTTCTATCGTCACCGGCATGACATCATGATCTCTATCATCTTGATCTCTATCAACGTGTCATCATATGGTCGTCTCGCCAACTATTGCTTTTGCAACTATTGCTATCGCATAGCGATAAAGTAAAGCAATCACATGGCACTCACATCTTATGGAATAAAGAGACAACTATAAGGCTCCTATCAGTTGCCGATAATTCCAAAAACATGATCATCTCATGCAACAATTTATATCTCATCACGTCTTGACCATATCACAACATGCCCTACAAAAACAAGTTAGACGTCCTCTACTTTGTTGATGCAAGTTTTACGTGGCTGCTACAGGATGAGCAAGAACCGTTCTTACCTACGCATCAAAACCACAACGATTTTTCGTCAAGTATGTGTTGTTTTAACCTTCAACAAGGATCGGGCGTAGCCACACTCGATTCAACTAAAGTTGGAGAAACTGACACCCGCCAGCCACCTTTGTGCGAAGCACATCGGTAGAACTAGTCTCGTGTAAGCGTGCGCGTAATGTCGGTTCGGGCCGCTTCATCCAACAATACCGCCGAATCAAAGTATGACATGCTGGTAAGCAGTATGACTATTATCGCCCACAACTCACTTGTGTTCTACTCGTGCATATAACATCTACGCGTAGACTTGGCTCAGATGCCACTGTTGGGGAATGCAGTATTTCAAAAAAATTGCCTACGCACACGCAAGATCATGGTGATGCATAGCAACGAGAGGGGAGAGTGTAGTCTACATACCCTTGTAGACCGTAAGCGGAAGCATTATGACAATGCGGTTGATGTAGTCGTACGTCTTCACGATCGCCCGATCCTAGTACCGAAAGTACGGCACCTCCGCGATCTGCACACGTTCGACTCGGTGACAGCCCACAAACTCATGATCCAGCGGAGTGTTGAGGGAGAGCTTTGTCAGCACGACGACGTGATGACGGTGATGATGAAGCTACCGGCGCAGGGCTTCGCCTAAGCATTGCAACGATATGACCGAGGTGGATTATGGTGGAGGGGGCACCGCACACGGCTAAGATCAATGTATGTTGTGTGTTCTAGGGTGCCCCTACCCCCGTATATAAAGGAGCAAGGGGGAGGCCGGCCGGCCCTTGGTGAGCGCTGATACATCTCCGTCGTATCTATAATTTTTATTGTTCCACGCCAATATTCTACAACTTTTATATACTTTTGGCAACTTTTAATACTATTTTTGGGACTAACATATTGATCCAGTGCTCAGTGTCGGTTCCTGTTTGTTGCATGTTTTTTGTTTTGCAGAATATCCATATCAAACGGAGTCCAAACGGGGATAAAAACTAACGGAGATTTTTTTGGAATATATATGATTTTTGGGAAGAAAAATCCACGCGAGACGGTGCACGAGGGGGCCACGATGCAGGGGGCAGGCGCGCCCCTGACCCGTGTGGCCACCTCGTAAGGCGGTTGGTGCCCTTCTTTCGCCGCAGGAAATTTAATATCCGGGTAGAGATCGTGTTAAAAGTTCAGCCCAATCGGAGTTACGGATCTCTAGGAATATAAGAAACGGTAGAATGTGAGAACACAGAAACAGAGAGAGACAGAGAAACAGATCCAATCTCAGAGGGGCTCTCGCC
The DNA here is from genome assembly GCF_002162155.2 of Triticum dicoccoides. Classification (NCBI taxonomy): domain Eukaryota; kingdom Viridiplantae; phylum Streptophyta; class Magnoliopsida; order Poales; family Poaceae; genus Triticum; species Triticum dicoccoides. Next base: position 707,087,465 of record NC_041388.1, on the reverse strand, counting down.
CCTCCCATGCCATGGAGGCCAAGGACCAGAGGGGAAACCCTTCTCCCATCTAGAGAGGAGGTCAAGGAAGAAGAAGACGAAGGGGCCCCCTCTCCCCTTCTCTTCCGGAGGCGCCGGAACGCTGCCGTGGCCATCATCATCATCACCGCGAGCTACACCAACACCTCCGCCATCTTCACCAACATCTCCATCAACTTCCCCCCTCTATCTACAGCGGTCCACTCTCCCGCAACCCGTTGTACCCTCTACTTGAACATGGTGCGTTATGCTTCATATTATTATCCAATGATGTGTTGTCATCCTATGATGTATGAGTAGATTTTCGTTGTCCTATCGGTGGTTGATGAATTGCTATGATTGATTTAATTTGCTTGTGGTTATGTTGCTGTCCTTTGGTGCCCATCATATGAGCGCGCGCGTGGATCACACCATAGGGTTAGTTGTATGTTGATAGGACTATGTATTGGAGGGCAAGAGTGACAGAAGCTTCAACCTAGCATAGAAATTGATGCATACGGGATTGAAGGGGGACCAATATATCTTAATGCTATGGTTGGGTTTTACCTTAATGAACGTTAGTAGTTGCGGACGCTTGCTAATAGTTCCAATCATAAGTGAATAGAATTCCAAGTCAGGGATGACATGCTAGCAGTGGCCTAACCCACATAATACTTGCTATCGGTCTAGTAAAGTAGTCAATTGCTTAGGGACAATTTCGCAACTCCTACCACCGCTTTTCCACACTCGCTATATTTACTTCATTGTTTCTTTATCTAAAAAGCCCCTAGTTTTTATTTATGTAATCTTTATTATCTTGCAAACCTATCCAACAACACCTACAAAGTACTTCTAGTTTCATACTTGTTCTAGGTAAAGGGAACGTCAAGCGTGCGTAGAGTTGTATCGGTGGTCGATAGAACTTGAGGGAACATTTGTTCTGCCTTTAGCTCCTCGTTGGGTTCGACACTCTTACTTATTGAAAACTGTTGCGATCCCCTATACTTGTGGGTTATCAAGCGCCAAGGAGGGGGAGGATTCCTCCTCCTAGTAGGAGTAGGACTCCCCCTTTCCTAGTCCAACTAGGAGGAGGAAGGGGGAAGGAAGGAGAGGGAGAGAGGAAGGGAAAGAGGGGGCGCCGCCCCCCCCCCTCCTTGTCCAATTCGGACTCCACAAGGGGGGGCGGCCAGCCCATGGCTCCCTCCTCTCTCTCACACAAGGCCCATGTTGGCCCATTAGTTCCCCCAGGGGTTCCGATAACCCCCCAGCACTCCGATAATTATCCTGTGACCCCTGGAACTCATCAGGTGTCCGAATATAGTCATCCAATATATCAATCTTTATGTCTCGACCATTTCGAGACTCCTCGTCATGTCCGTGATCACATATGGGACTCCGAACTATCTTCGGTACATCAAAACACATAAACTCATAATACTGATCACCATCGAACGTTAAGCGTGCGGACCCTACGGGTTTGAGAACTATATAGACATGACTGAGACACGTCTCCGGTCAATAACCAATAGCGGAACCTGGATGTTCATATTGGCTCCCACATATTCTACGAAGATCTTTATTGGTCAAACCGCATAACAACATACGTTGTTCCCTTTGTCATCGGTATGTTACTTGCCCTAGATTCGATCATCAATATCTCAATACCTAGTTCAATCTCTTTACCGGTAAGTCGCTTTACTCGTTCCGTAATGCGTCATACTGCAACTAACTCATTATTCACATTGCTTGCAAGACTTATAGTGATGTGCATTACCGAGAGGGCCCAGAGATACCTCTCCGGCAATCAGAGTGGCAAATCATAATCTCGATCTATGCCAACTCAACAAACACCATCGGAGACACCTGTAGAGCATCTTTATAATCATCCAGAACATTGTGACTTTTGGTAGCACACAAAGTGTTCCTCCGGTATTCAGGAGTTGCATAATCTCATAGTCATAGGAACATGTATAAGTCATGAAGAAAGCAATAGCAACATACTAAACGATCAAGTGCTAATTAAGCTAACGGAATGGGTCAAGTCAATCACATCATTCTGTAATGATGTGATCCCGTTAACCAAATGACAACTCATGTCTATGACTAGGAAACTTAACGATCTTTGATTCAACGAGCTAGTCAAGTAGAGGCATACTAATGACACTCTGTTTATCTATGTATTCACACATGTATCAAGTTTCCGGTTAATACAATTCTAGCATTAATAATAAACATTTATCATGGTATAAGGAAATATAAAATAACAACTTTATTATTGCCTCTAGGGCATATTTCCTTCAGGGATAGCCAAGGAATATACAAGGAAGCGACCAGGGAGCGAGTTTGTGAGGAGTGGTGGACGCAGTCCTAGGGTAACAGAGACACCCGAAAATGCGAAGACCATCATAAGACGGAACCGCGCCAAAGAGGAGCTGGTGAGGAGAGTAGTTCTAGCATGGACGATACGGACGAATGTTAATGAGAAGACTGGCGGTTGCGAGGGCATCCGGCCAGAACCGAGGAGGCACACTAGAGTGGAAGAGCAACATGCGGACGCAGTCATTAAGAGTGCTGATGACGTGCTCGACGCGGCCACTCTGCTGTGACGTATAGGGGCAAGTGAGCCGAAAGATGCTGCCGTGGGACGCAAGAAGATTGGGGATTATGACGTGATACGTCTCCAACGTATCTATAATTTTTTATTGTTCCATGCTATTATATATTCTGTTTTGGATGTTTAATGAGATTTATTGTACACTTTTATATTATTTTGCGACTAACCTACTAACCCAAGGCCAGTGCAAATTGCTGCTTTTTTTGCCTATTTCAGTGTTTCACAGAAAAGGAATATCAAACGGAGTCCAAACGGAAAGTTATTTTTGGAAAAAACGTGATCAAGAGGACTTGGAGTGGAAGTCAAGAAATCATCGAGAAGGCCATGAGGCAGGGAGGCGCGCCTGCCCCCCTGGGCATGCCCCCACCCTCATGGGCCCCTCGTGGCTCCACCGACCTACTTCTTCCTCCTATATATACCTACGTACCCCGGAACTATCCAGGAGCAACACGAAACCCTATTTCCACCACCGCAACCTTCTGTACCCGTGAGATCCCATTTTGGGGCCTTTTCTGACGCTCCGGCGGAGGGGGCATCGATCATGGAGGGCTTCTACATTAAAACCATAGCCTCTCCAATGATGTGTGAGTAGTTTACCACAGACCTTCGGGTCCATAGTTATTAGCTAGATGGCTTCTTCTCTCTCTTTGGGTCTCAATACAAAGTTCTCCTCGATCTTCTTGGAGATCTATTCGATGTAACTCTTTTTGCGGTGTGTTTGTCGAGATCCGATGAATTGTGGGTTTATGATCAAGATTATCTATGAACAATATTTGAATCTTCTCTGAATTCTTTTATGTATGATTAGTTTGAAGGAAATATGCCCTAGAGGCAATAATAAAGTTATTATTTATTTCCTTATATCATGATAAATGTTTATTATTCATGCTAGAATTGTATTAACCGGAAACTTAGTACATGTGTGAATACATAGACAAACAGAGTGTCACTAGTATGCCTCTACTTGACTAGCTCGTTGAATCAAAGATGGTTAAGTTTCCTAGCCATAGACATGAGTTGTCATTTGATTAAAGGGATCACATCATTAGAGAATGATGTGATTGACTTGACCCATTCCATTAGCTTAGCACGATGATCATTTAGTTTGTTGCTATTGCTTTCTTCATGACTTATACATGTTCCTATGACTATGAGATTATGCAACTCCCGAATACCGGAGGATACCTTTGTGTGCTACCAAACGTCACAACGTAACTGGGTGATTATGAAGGTGCTCTACAGGTGTCTCCGATGGTACTTGTTGAGTTGGCATAGATCGATATTAGGATTTGTCACTCCGATTGTCGGAGAGGCATCTCTGGGCCCTCTCGGTAATGCACATCACTATAAACCTTGCAAGCAATGCAGCTAATGAGTTAGTTGCGGGATAGTGCATTACGGAACAAGTAAAGAAACTTGCCGGTAACGAGATTGAACTAGGTATTGGGATACAGATGATCGAATCTCGGGCAAGTAACATAGCGATGACAAAGGGAACAATGTATGTTGTTATGCGGTTTGATCGATAAATATCTTAATAGAATATGTAGGAACCAATATGAGCATCTAGGTTCCGCTATTGGTTATTTACCGGAGATGTGTCTCGGTCATGTCTACATAGTTCTCGAACCCATAGGGTCCGCACGCTTAACGTTCCGTGACGATCGGTATTATTAGTTTATGTGATTTGATGTACCGAATGTAGTTAGGAGTCCCGGATAAGATCGTGGACATGACGAGGAGGCTCAAAATGTTCGAGACGTAAAGATCGATATATTGGACGGCTATATTCGGACATCGGAAAGGTTCCGAGTGATTCGGGTATTTTTCGGAGTACCGAAGGAGTTACGGGAATACGGGAGTACATATGGGCCTTTGTGGGCTTTGAGGGAAAAAGAGGAGAAGCCACGAGGGCTAGCCACGCGCCACCATGGTCCTAGTCCGAATTGGACTAGGGGAGGGGCTGCACCCCCACTTTCCTTCTCCTCCCCTTCTCCTTCCTTCCCCTCGTAGTATGACTAGGAAAGGAGGAATCATAATCCTACTAGGAGGAGGATTCCTCCCCCACTAGTAGAAAAAACCACATTCGTCCCGGTTGATGAGGGCCTTTTGTCCCGGTTTGTGAACCGGGACTAAAGGGTCATTACTAATACCCTAACCCTTTAGTCCCGGTTCTTACACGAACCGGGACAGGTGGGCCTCCATGTGGCCGGTGCGCCGAGCCTAGGCAAGAGGGCCTTTGGTCCCGGTTGGTGGCACCAACCGGGACCAATAGGCATCCACGCGTCAGCATTTCAGGGGCTGGGGTTTTTGTTTTTTGTTTTGAAAGGGGGGGGGTTGGGGGTTTTGGGGATTTAATTTAGGTGTTTCACATATTGTGTTAGCTAGCTAATTAACAGAGAGAAGTGTCCTCTCTTATGTCCTTACTTGGACGACGCTATATATACGTATATAGAGAGAGGACTAGACACGCTAGCTAGTAAGCAAATAAAGGAAATAGAAGATCGTCATGAACATATGCGTACAGAAAGAAGTGATATCGACCACCTCTTCTTCCCCGAGAGATTGGTCGAACAACAAGTTCTCGTATATATATCCGACACTACCGGCTACATATATACAATATTTATCTCTTACAATAGAATCTTCTAAATATATATGAACACAGGGTCCACATAGTATTCTCCGTCTTCAGCGATCACGTGGTCAAGGAAGAATGCCGCCAATTCCTCTTGAATTTCTCGCATACGATCTGGTGCTAGGAGTTCATCCCGCATCCGAAACATCTAATTTGAACAAGGGGGTCAA
>NC_041388.1:707076140-707081754 GCF_002162155.2 Triticum dicoccoides | reverse complement strand
AAATGAAACTCAACACAAATGATGGTAATAAAATAAAATTGTGAATATTATTGCTTACGCACTTCATATTGTTCGTCAGAGTACCCTCGTTCACAGGTCGTGTGGCTGATGGACTCGCAAACGTAGTATCCACAGAAATCATTCCCTTGTTCCTGCCACAACCACTTTACAAGAAATAGAGGTCAATCAAACTGATAAGCAAGCATGCCAAATGGTATTGATGAAACTAGCGCTTGAATCACTAGGAGATGCGCGGAACATGTTACTATAGTACTTACTTTCGGGTGTCTAAATTGCAGCTTCTTCGGCAGTCCCGGAGCTTTTTTGGTGACTTTTCTCCAAACCCTGCCAGACAAAGAAAACAATTACTTAATATATCAGGAAATGAACAAAGTTGTTGATATGGTGGATAATGATTGATTTAACTTACTTCTCGAGCATTTGAGTCATGTCCGCATACTCCTGGGGATCTTTTCGTCTCGAGTCTGAGATGGTTAGTAGTCCCTGCTCAAGCTTAATCTCTAGGAGAATATAGTGGAACCTGCGCACGCATGCATAACTCATCAATTACATTACTATAACCTAGACAAATAAGGGAAACCGAATATGCACAAGACAGTAACACACACTTGAAGTTGTAAGGAAATAGTATTATATCTTTGTTTTCATTTATTACCAACGATCGTAGCAAGTTGGCCTCGGTATCTTCGGCACGATATTTAACCTCAGTTGCATCTATGAGATTTCTGTTAATGAACCAAATATCACCAATTTGTCTTTTCTTCAATTCGGCGATCTTCAATCTGCATAATATAGTGAGAATAATTATAAATACATGCAATGAAAGAGTTGACCTATATAGAGAGACTTAATGACAGAAGTAGTACTACTTACAGACAGTAGCAAGTGACCGTTGCTTTATCGAGGGCCTTTTGATTGAAAAATTGGAAGAACTCCTCAAATGGAACATTCAACAGTTCAATTCCAACAAGGTCATGCTCCTCTCTAACTCTCAGCGTCAAAGTATTCCTCCCCCCAGACTCTTTGCAGGTTTTCATGTACCAATCATGGAATCTTCGCATCATCGTTGTTAGAGATCTTTCATCTTTGACGAGAGGCTTCCCTTACTCGTATTTGTGTTCCTCCACCTCCAAGAACTCATAATGTACATTGTCGGGCAGGCAATCACCAAGATTGCTATAACCGGGCACCATCCTCGGATCATTAGTAGGCACCTTGAGCGGGGGGCACGATTGGTTCGCTTGTTCGCCGAGCTGCGGAATTTTTTTCCCAGCTCATCGTTCTTTTAACCTTTGATCACTGACAGTACTTCCTGACCGCTTTGCTTTGACAAATGACTTTGCAATAATGCGGTAATAGTTGCCTTTCGGCGGAGACTTTGCTGGTTTTTTCAGGGCAGCTAGAGTGCGCTTCGCTTTCACCGAATCTACCTTCTCCTCCGAAGGTGGATTTTTCTTTGCTTTCACCCCTTCAAAGAAGTTCCTCACTTCGGCTCGCACGATCTTGGCGTTCTCCTCTGGGGTCCTCTCGTATGGTAACTTCTCTAGAGTCTGGAGAGAAGGACCGAATCTGTATTGCCTCCCGCCTCTGGTTGTATTGCTACACGTTGGCAGAGCAGACGGAGCGGCTGCAGCTGTCTTCTTTCCTTTCTTACGAGGCGGAGGAGAAGGACTATGACGCGCCGGAGCAGCCGGAGCGGCGGCGGGTCTCTTCTGCCCTTGCCGACGAGGCGGAGAAGGAGGAGGCTGGCTGCTCGGGCGCGCCGGCGCAGGCGAAGAAGGAGGCGGAGTGCCGCCATGCACCGAAGAAGGAGGCTGAGTGCCCTGATCACTCGCCGGAGGAGGGGGCGGAGTGCCCTGACTCGCCGAAGGAGGAGGAGGAGGCGGAGGCGTCCAGTTCAGAAGCTTGATGAGCTCCTTCCGCCATAGGCATGGAGTCAATAGACAAGAACCCAGCCGAGTCTCCCCTTCACCGGTAGGGTAGTCAAGCTGGAGGTCCTCAAATCCCTCCATTATTTCATCCACCGTCACCCTGGCATATCCTTCTGGAATCGGACTACAGTGAAAAGTTGCGCCGGGTTCAGTAGGTCGAACAGAGCCGACAGCCGCCTTGACTTTGAAGTTCTGCCATTGTCATAAGGTGGCAATGTTGAGACTCCGTGATAGCATCCACGGGGTAGCTAGCAAAAGCCGTCAAGACATGCTCTCGCTGAAGCAGCTCAGTGGAAGCCACGCTTCTTCTCCGCTGAGATGGCGGGGTAGCTTCGGGGGTAGTTTCGGCAAGTCGCTCGTTGCGAGCTACTTCTCGTTCCTCTAGCGCTTGAACCCTTTTGTGCAGCATCTGAATTTGGGCATGCTCCACTTTTTTTCTCCTCTCCAGGCATTTGTAACCGCCTGCGTCCGGAAAACCAGCATTCCACGGAATGGAGCCTGGCTTGCCTCGTGTCCGTCCAGGGTGCTCAGGATTTCCGAGAGCCATTGTGAGCTCGTCGTTCTCTCTGTCTTGAACGAACATCCCTTGCTGCGCTGCATCGATATAGTGCTTTAGCTTCTTGATGGGTATGTTCATTTGCTCGTCCGTCCAAACGCATTTCCCTGATACAGGGTCCAAGGTTCCGCCAGCCCCGAAGAACCAAGTCTGGCAACGGTTTGGCCAGTTCATTGTCTCTGGTTCGATCCCTTTATCAAGCAGATCATTCTCAGCCTTGGCCCACTTAGGTCGGGCTTTGAGGTAGCCACTTGACCCCGTGCGATGGTGAAGCTTCTTCTTTGCAGCATTTTTCTTGTTTGTCGTCGACATCTTCTTACTCTTTTTTGATGTCTTGTAGGCCACAAATGTGGGCCAGTGATCTCTGATCTTCTCATATATGCCGATGAATTCTGGTGTCTTTTCTTTGTTGAAAAATGTTTTCAGCTCATTCTTCCACCTCCTGAATAGGTCTGCCATCTTCTTAAGAGCATGAGACTTGATTAATTTCTCTTTAACTGGCTTCTCCGGATCCTCCTCTGACGGTAGGGTGAAATTTGCCTTCTGCTCAGTCCAAAGATCATCTTTCTGCATATCATTGACATAAGACACCTCAGGGTCTTCGTTCTTAGGCTTACACCATTGCCGGATGCTGATCGGGATCTTGTCCATAACAAGAACCCCGCACTGAGCAGCAAATGCTTCCTTTGTCCGAATGGGTTCAATCGGCATGCCATCGCGCGCGATTTCTTTGATCTCAAACCTTTCATCCGAGCGCAACTTTTTCTTCGGGCCTCATCTCTTTACCGAAGTTATGCTCGATCCGGAGGGCTAAAAAAAGAAGAATTAGACGAGAGTTAATTAATATGCTCGATCCGGAATGCATCAAGTAGCTAGTCATCACAGGCTTAACTAATATATTTACCTGGCCGGACTCTGTTCGGTCACCGGAGCCGTCACAACGGGCTCCTTCTTGCACCAGCATTGGGTCACCGGAGCCATCATAATCATGTCTTTCCTCCTCCATTCTTCGATCACCGTAGCCTTCTTCTTCTTCACCCTGTTCTGCTTCCAGACCATCATTGTCGTTAAGATACGACATGACATCACCTCCGGCTAATATTATGTCCCCCAACACCTATTCTTGTTCCTCGTCTCGTCCAAACTCCATTGTTTCTGCAAATATTACAACATGGCAATTATTACACAAACATGACAGCATGTGGATATATTTGTGGCAAACGTAGACCTAGCTTATTCCGGGTTTGGGGTGGCCATGGCAACGCTTCAAGGGTAGGGGCGCGGCTGGAGGGGGTGGGAGACCAACATCATTTTTTTCTAGGGTTTGGGTGTCCTCGAGAGTTTTGGTCGAGCGAGAGGGCTGGGGGTGCTCCCGTGGTATAAGTTATCATGGTCAAAGTTATCCGGGAGGGGGTTATAACGACAACAACGACATACATACATGGGAAAATAATGTTATCGGGGAGGGGGTAGGTCTACCCCCCCCCCCTCGTGTTGAAGTTATCGGGACACGGGGTATATCGACAACGACATATCCGATAAAAAATAAGAAGACGAAGAAGAAATAAAAAGAAGAGAAGAAGATATTAATAGAGGAGAAGATTGAAGAAAAAAAGAAGAAAAAAAGAGGAGAAGAAGAAAGAAATAGAGGAGAAGAAGAGAAAATAGTATTCTATTTTCTCTTCTTCTCCTCTATTCCTTTCTTATTCTCCTCTTCTTTTTCTTCTTTTTTCTTCTTCTTATTTATTTCTCCTCTTCTTCCTTTCCTCTTCCTCTCCTTTCTTCCTCTTCTTATTTTCCTTTTTCCTCTCATTCTTTTTCTTCTTCTTCCTTTCCTAGCTAGATATATAAAACTTTTCTAAAAATGTAACTTTTGCATACATAAATGGGAAAATAATATTATCAGGGAGGGGGGTAGGTCAACCCCCCCCCCTTCGTGTTGAAGTTATCGGGACACGGGGTATATCGACTACGACATATCCGATAAAAAATAAGAAGACGAAGAAGATATTAATAGAGGAAAAGATCAAAGAAAAAAAAGAAGAAAAAAAGAGGATAAGAAGAAAGAAATAGAGGAGAATACTATTTTCTCTTCTTCTCCTCTATTCCTTTCTTCTTCTCCTCTTCTTTTTCTTCTTTTTTCTTCTTCTTATTTATTTCTCCTCTTCTTCCTCTCCTCTTCTTCTCCTTTCTTCCTCTTCTTATTTTCCTTTTTCCTCTCATTCTTTTTCTTCTTCTTCCTTTCCTAGCTAGATATATAAAACTTTTCTAAAAATGTAACTTTTGCATACATACATGGGAAAATAATATTATCGGGGAGGGGGTAGGTCGACCCCCCCCCCTCATGTTGAAGTTATTGGGACACGGGGTATATCGACGACGACAGATCCGATAGAAAATAAGAAGACGAAGAAGAAATGAACAGAGGAGAAGAAGAAAGGAATAGAGGAGAAGATCGAAGGAAAAAAAGAAGAAGAAAAAAGAGGAGAAGAAGAAAGGAATAGAAGAGAAGAAGAAAAATAGAAAATTTCTATTTTTTTCTTCTTCTCCTCTATTCCTTTCTTCTTTTCCTCTTCCTTTTATTCCTCTCCTCTTCTTCTCCTGTTCCTTTTCTTCCGCTCCTCTTCTTCTCCTTTTTCCTCTTCTTATTTTCCTTTTTCCTCTCCTAAATATATAAAACTTTTCTAAAAATGAAACTAACCTAAAATGTACTAAATCAGAGAACATATATAGATAATCCTTTTCTAAATATATAAATCTAACTTCTGCATATATGAACATATATACACAGAGAACATACAAACATATATACATTTTTATAAAAAAGCAAAATACAAATCATCATATATATGATTTTTTTTTGAAAAGAAGCAACATAAACAATACATATACTCACATATATACATATATATATAATCTGAAAAAAACAAGCATATAATATATGAAAAAAAAGGAACAGGGGAGGGGCGGCGCCGGACGGACCAAGGGAGGGGCAGGGGCGCGGGTTCAGCGGCGAGGACGGCGACTGGGCAGGGGGCGCGCGTTCGGCGGCGAGGATGGCGGCGGGGCAGGGGCGACGGCCGGCGAGGAAGGGGCGGGACAGGGC
>NC_041388.1:707068402-707075892 GCF_002162155.2 Triticum dicoccoides | reverse complement strand
AGAAAAGGCTTTGGTCCCGGTTCGTGGCATCAACCGGGACCAATGCCCCCCTTTAGTCCCAGTTGGTGCCACCAACCGGGACCAAAGGCCTCTTTTCAGCAGCCCAAAGGGCGGGAAGCGGCGGCCTTTGGTCCCGGTTTAGCACCAACCGAGACTAAAGGGTGGCATTGGTCCCGGTTGATGCCACGAACCGGTACCAATGCACCCCTTTAGTCCTGGTTGGTGGCACCAACCGGGACCAAAGGCCCTATGCTGGAACTGGCGTGGTGCGGTGGGATGTTAAGTCCCACCTCGCTAGCCGAGAGGCTTCGACAGTGGTTTATAAGCGCTGCTGCGCTGACCACTTCGAGCTCCTCTCAAATGCAGGCATACGGGCCTAAAATCACTTTATCTGCATGTGGGCCTACTGGGCCTCCTGCGGGCCTGAATCCTGGCCCATGGTAGGGTTTCTAGTCATATTCACGCCATGGGGGCCCAGTAGGTGGCACTTTTTTTGTTTTCTTTGTTGCTTTATTTATTTTATTTTGTTTCTACTTACAACAAAATACTTAATGTTGCTATTTTTATTTTTTTCCAGTTTTTTTGTTTTGTTTTTTGCATTATTTATTTTCTTTTGTTTCTTGCTTTATTTTTTAATTCTTTTTTGCTTTTAGGTCAGAAAAATTATAAACTTTCTATTAGTGCCATTAGTTTTCAAATTTGAATAGTTAAAATTTGAATTCTTTGAAATTTGTGTGAATCACAAGTTTGTGATTAACTTTACTATAAAAATAGTTTTTTCCATTTTTTTTGTTTTTTTGCATTATTTATTTTTCTGTTGTTTTTTTTTTGCTTTTTTTAATTCTTTTTGCTTTTAGGTCAGCAAAATTATAAACTTTCTCTTAGTGCCATTAGTTTTAGAAAAATTATAAACTTTCTATTAGTGCCATTAGTTTTCAAATTTAATAGTTAAAATTTGAATTGTTTGAAATTTGTGTGAATCACAAGTTTGTGATTAACTTACTAAAAATGAGCATAGATGCGCTTATAGAGAAAATTCAACCTAAATTCATGGTAAATTTCTATGAATTTCAGAGAAATTCACTCTGAATTTAGGTAAACTTTTCTCTATAAGGGCATCTATTTTCACTTTGAGACGAGCTCAACAAGGCAGACAGGGAAGGGCTTGTAAACCGGTGTGAGCCCCCTTCAGTTGGCGAGGTCGGACTAAACTTGGCCCGCAACGAGGACCAACCCTTTAGTCCCGGTTTGTGGCACAAACCGGGACTAATGGTCATGGGCCAGGGGCGAGGAGCATTGGTCCCGGTTGGTGCCACGAACCGGGACCAATGCCCCCTTTAGTCTCGGTTGGTGGTACCAACCAGGACCAAAGGCCTTGTGCTGCCCCGCATCAAAAGTTTAGTACCACCTCGCTAGCTGAGAGAGCTCGAGAGTGGTTTATAAGCGCTCTTGCGCCCACCCTCTCGAGATCCTCTCAATTCTAGGCTTTCGGGCCTAACCATATGCTATGTGCATGTGGGCGTACTGGGCCACCTGCGGGCCTGAATCCTAGCCCATGGTAGGGTTTCTAGTCGTATTCAGGCCGTGGGGGCTAGTAGGTGGCATTTTTTTGTTTTTTTTTTTGTTGCTTTATTTATTTTATTTTGTTTCTACTTACAACAAAATACTTATTGTTTTTATTTTTATTTATTTTATTAAAGTTTACTTTTAATTATTTTTCATTTAGGTCACAATAATTATAAACTTTCTGTTAGTGCCATTAGTTTTCAAATTTGAATAGTAAAAATTTGAATTCTTTGATGTTTGTGTGAATCACAAGTTTGTGATTAACTTTATTATAAAAATAGTTTTTTCCAGTTTTTTTGTTTTGTTTTTGCATTATTTATTTTCTTTCATTTTTGCTTTATTTTTAATACTTTTTGCTTTTAGGTCAGAAAAATTATAAACTTTCTGTTAGTGCCATTAGTTTTAGAAAAATTATAAACTTTCTGTTAGTGCCATTAGTTTTCAAATTTAAGTAGTTAAAATTTGAATTCTTTGAAATTTGTGTGAATTACAAGTTTGTGAATAACTTTACTATAAAATTAGTTTTTTCTAGTTTTTTTGTTTTGTTTTTTGCATTATTTATTTTATTTTGTTTTTTACTTTATTTTTTAATTCTTTTTCTTTTAGGTCAGAAAAATTATAAACTTTCTGTTAGTGCCATTAGTTTTAGAAAAATTATGAACTTTCTGTTAGTGCCATTAATTTTGAAATTTGAATAATGGTATTACGAGGGCCGAACCATAAGACATTAAAGCATTTCAAAGGAACTCTGAAAAAGTTGAAAGTTGGCATGGTATCATAATTTCACCCACATAGCATGTGCATGTACAAAACGGACAATGGTATCATACTCGTCTGTTACAAAGTTGGCATGGTATCATCATAATAGTTGCGGGAGAAAGTCTTCACTTTTTCTTCGCTTGTATCATTTGCTTATTGCGACGTAACCATGGATAATCTTCGTCATTTATTAGGATGCTTGGGTCAGCCTTGACTTTGAAGGGAGGAATTTCATGAAACTTTTCATAATCTTCAGACATGTCTGTCTTGCCCTCCACTCCCACGATGTCCCTTTTTCCTGAAAGAATTATGTGGCGCTTTGGCTCATCGTATGATGTATTCACTTCCTTATCTTTTCTTTTTCTCGGTTTGGTAGACATGTCCTTCACATAGATAACCTGTGCCACATCATTGGCTAGGACGAACGGTTCATCAATGTACCCAAGATTTTTCAGATCCACTATTGTCATTCCATACTGTGGGTCTACCTGTACCCCGCCTCTTGATAGATTGACCCATTTGCACTTAAACAAAGGGACCTTAAAATCATGTCTGTAGTCAAGTTCCCATATGTCCACTATGTAACCATAATATGTGTCCTTTCCCCTCTCGGTTTCTGCATCAAAGAGGACACCGTTGTTTTGGTTGGTGCTCTTTTGATCTTGGGCGATCGTGTAAAATGTATTCCCATTTATCTCGTATCCTTTGTAAGTCAATACAGTCAAAGATGGTCCCCTGGACAACAAATACAGCTCATCACAAACAGTGTTGTCACCTCTGAGATGTGTTTCCAACCAACTGCTGAAAGTCCTAATGTGTTCACATGTAATCCAGTCGTCGCACTGCTCCGGGTGTTTGGAGCGCAGACTGTTCTTGTGTTCATCGACATATGGGGTCACCAAGGTAGAGTTCTGTAGAACTGTGTAGTGTGCTTCAGACCAAGAATATCCGTCCCTGCATATTATTGAGGCCCCTCCCAGCGTGCCTTTTCCAGTCAGTCTCCCCTCATACCGCGATTTAGGGAGACATATCTTCTTAAGGCCAGGAATGAAGTCAACACAAAACCCAATGACATCCTCTGTTTGATGGCCCATGGAGATGCTTCCTTCTGGCCTAGCGCGATTACGGACATATTTCTTTAGGACTCCCATGAACCTCTCAAACGGGAACATATTGTGTAGAAATACGGGCCCCAGAATGACAATCTCATCGACTAGATGAACTAGGATGTGCGTCATGATATTGAAGAAGGATGGTGGGAACACCAGGTCAAAACTGACAAGAGATTGTGCCACATCACTCCTTAGCCTTGGTACGATTTTTGGATCGATCACCTTCTGAGATGTTGCATTGAGGAATACACATAGCTTCACAATGGCTAATCGAACGTTTTCCGGTAGAAGCTCCCTCAATGCAACCGGAAGCAATTGTGTCATAATCACGTGGCAGTCATGAGACTTTAGGTTCTGGAACTTTTTCTCTAGCATATTTACCCTTTATATTCGATGAGAAGCCAGTCGTGACCTTCATACTGAGCAGGCATTCAAAGAAGATTTCTTTCTCTTCTTTCGTAAGAGCGTAGCTGGCAGGACCTGTATACTGCTTCGGAGGCATGCCGTCTTTTTCGTGCAAACGTTGCAGGTCCTCCCGTGCCTCATGTGTATCTTTTGTCTTCCCATACACGTTCACGCAAAGGTTCTTCTTCACGTGCATCACGTCCATTGAAGAGCGGACCTCTAGGTCTTTCCAGTAGGGTAGGTCCCAAAATATAGATTTCTTCTTCCACATGGGTGCGTATCCCTCAGCGTCATTCGGAACAGATAGTCTGCTGGGACCCTTTCCAAAGATTATGTGTAAATCATTGACCATAGCAAGTACGTGATCATCGGTACGCATGGCGGGCTTCTTCCGGTGATCTGCCTCGCCTTTGAAATGCTTGCCTTTCTTTCGACATTGATGGTTGGTCGAAAGAAATCGACGATGGCCCAGGTACATATTCTTCCTGCATTTTTCCAGGTATAAACTTTCAGTTTCTTCTAAACAGTGTGTGCATGCGTGGTATCCCTTGTTTGTCTGTCCTGAAAGGTTATTGAGAGAGGGCCAATCGTTGATGGTTACAAACGGCAACGAGTGCAGGTTAAATTCCTCCTGTTTGTGCTCATCCCATGTACGTACACCATTTCCATTCCACAGCTGTAAAAGTTCTTCAACTAATGGCCTTAGGAACACATCAATGTTGTTGCCGGGTTACTTAGGGCCTTGGATGAGAATTGGCATCATAATTAACTTCCGCTTCATGCACATCCAAGGAGGAAGGTTATACATACATAGCGCCACGGGCCAGGTGCTGTGATTACTGCTCTGCTCCCCAAAAGCATTAATGCCATCCGCGCTTAAACCAAACCATACATTCCTTGGGTCACTTGCAAACTCAGGCCAGTACTTTCTCTCGATTTTTCTCCACTGACACCCGTCAGCGGGTGCTCTCAACTTCCCGTCTTTCTTACGGTCCTCACCGTGCCATCGCATTAACTTGGCATGCTCTTCGTTTCTGAAAAGACGTTTCAACCGTGGTATTATAGGAGTATACCACATCACCTTCACAGGAACCCTCTTCCTGGGGGGCTCGCCGTCAACATCACCAGGGTCATCTCGTCTGATCTTATACCGCAATGCACCGCATACCGGGCATGCATTCAGATCCTTGTATGCATCGCGGTAGAGGATGCAGTCATTAGGGCATGCATGTATCTTCTGCACCCCAATCCTAGAGGGCATACGACCTTCTTTGCTGCGTATGTACTGTCGGGCAATTCGTTATGCTTTGGAAGCTTCTTCTTCAATATTTTCAGTAGCTTCTCAAATCCTTTGTCAGGCACAGCATTCTCTTCTTTCCACTGCAACAATTCCAGTATGGTACCGAGCTTTGTGTTGCCATCTTCGCAATTGGGGTATAACCCTTTTTTGTGATCCTCTAACATGCGATCGAACTTCAACTTCTCCTTTTGACTTTTGCATTGCGTCCTTGCATCGACAATGACCCGGCAGAGATCATCATCATCAGGCACATCGTCTGGTTCCTCATGATCTTCAGCAGCTTCCCCCATTGCAGCATCATTGGGCACATCGTCTGGTTCCTCTTGATCTTCAGCAGCTTCCCCCGTTGCAGCATCACCGTATTTAGGGGGCACATAGTTGTCATCGTCCTCTTCTTCTTCACCGTCTTCCATCATAACCCCTATTTCTCCGTGCCTCGTCCAAACATTATAGTATGGCATGAAACCATTGTAAAGCAAGTGGGTGTGAAGGATTTTCCGGTCAGAGTAAGACTTCGTATTCCCACATTTAGGGCATGGACAACACATAAAACCATTCTGTGTTTTTGCCTCAGCCACTTCGAGAAAATCATGCACACCCTTAACGTACTCAGAGGTGTATCTTTCACCGTACATCCATTGTCGGTTCATCTGCGTGCATTATATATAATTAAGTTTGTCAAAAACCATTACAGAACATCATGAATAGATAATTAAGTGACCAAATTAATAGAAGTTCATCATCACATTAAAACCAAAGTACATACATAATTCTCATCTAACAACATATAGCTCTCCAGAGCATCTAATTAATTAAACCATACATTGAAACTATGTAAAACATTTCAATGCGAAAACAAATGCGATCATAATCGCAACCAAGGTAACAATTGATCCAGCGGCATAATGATACCAAGCCTCGGTATGAATGGCATATTTTCTAATCTTTCTCATCTTCAACCGCATTGCATCCATCTTGATCTTGTGATCATCGACGACATCCACAATATGCAACTCCAATATCATATTCTCCTCCTCAATTTTTTATTTTTTCCTTCAAGTAATTGTTTTCTTCTTCAACTAAATTTAACCTCTCGACAATAGGGTCGGTTGGAATTTCCGGTTCAACTACCTCCTAGATAAATAAAATTTATGTCATGTTGGTCGGCATAATTGTCATAAACAATAAATGTACCAAATAGTTATAAAAGGATAATATATACCACATCCGAATCATAGCCAGGACGAGGGCCGACGGGGGCGGATACCAAAACCATCGCACTATATAATAACAAGCAATAAAAGTAAGAAAATTAGACAAGTATCTATCTAAAGTAAGAATTTTTTTTTCTTTCAGAAAGAATATAAGAACAAGAGGCTCACCACGGTGGTGCCGGCGACGAGATCGGTGCGAGCGATCGACGGCGGTGAAGACGGGAATGGGATGTGACGGGCCGCTAAACCTAGACAAATCTCGAGGAAAATGGAGCTTTGAGGTCGAGCTTCGAGAGGAGAAATCTTAACTAGTGTGGCTCGGGCATTTCATCGAACACCTCATGTGCATAGGAGGTGAGCTAGAGCACCACAAAGCCCTCCCCTCGCCGGCCAGAGAAAAACAGAGCACTGGGGTGCTCTGCTCGCGGGCGAGGGGTATATATAGGCACCTCATTGGTCCCGGTTCGTGCCATGAATCGGGACCAAAGGGAAGCCTGTGGTCCCGGTTCAAGCCACCAACCGGGACCAATGGTGGTGGGCCAGGAGCGAGGCCCATTGGTCCCGGTTCGTCCCACCAACCGGGACCAAAGGGGCATGACGAACCGGGACCAATGGCCCCACGAGGCCCGGCAGGCCCCTGGCCTCACGAACCGGGACCAATGCCCCCATGGGTCCCAGTTCTAGACTGAACCTGGACTAATGGGCTGACCCGGCCTGAACCAAAGCCCTCTTTTCTACTAGTGCCCCCTTTGGCGCGCCTAGAGAGGCCGGCCGGCCTCCCCTTGCTCCTTTATATACGGGAGCAGGGGCACCACTACTAGGGAAAAGCTTATACACAGGATCTTACCAGCAACGAGTTTTAAATTAAGGCGCTGCTGCAATGTACCAGTACCACGCTCCGGCAGTACTCGCTGCTGAAATAAAGGTAGCAGTAGCGCGCCTCCTCTAAGTCGTGCTACTGCTATAATTCCCACGACCCTGCCGCGAAGCTAGTTCTAGCAGCAGCGCGTTAATTCGGAGCGCGCTACTGCTAGGTAGTTTAGCAGTAGCGCCTTTGCCTTTAGAGCGCTACTGCTAAAACTAGCTATCTCCCACCCCCCCATGATCTCCTCTATTCGATCCACACTCACACTC